>NW_024541374.1:0-99823 GCF_016758755.1 Suillus discolor
TGAGCAAGGTCTCGTTCAAAGGGCCTTGGAGCTATTGACCCCAAAGGAACAGCCATGGCTAAAGTGCGAGCCCTTGAAATGAAAGGGGACCTCCATACATATATCTCCAACTACCGCCTCCTAGCCCATAAAGCAGGAATAACCGAGAACGTCACAAAAGTAGAGTTCTTCCGCGAAGGTCTTGACGTAGGACTCCGCAACAACCTCTACCACACCGGAGAAAGTCTAGACGACTTTGAGACCGTCGTTGCGACGTGCATCAACCTAGATAACGCCTTCCAGAGATTGAGGGCCATACAGAACGGAGAACCCTGCACACTACCAGCACAAGAAAAGAAGTACGGAGACCGTCACTTCACTCCCCGCAGAAGCGACGCCATGGAGATAGACCAACTCTCTGAATCCGAAGTAAAGAGACACCTCAAAGAAGGACGTTGCTTCAAGTGCCATCAGACGGGCCATCGTGCCAATGATACTACGTTCCACCCCAGGGAAGACAAGAAGCAGAAAATGCCTATCCGCAGAAAGGTTGAGAAAGAAGAGAGTAGTGATGACGACGAAGAGGTAAACCGACGATTCGTGGAGATGGATTTTTAAGGAAGGAGACTGCATCGATGTCAGTATCTCCTGTCCCGATACGACTTGTACAATCACTTGGAAATAAAAGGAGCTTCGCGTCCCTGCCACCATTATTTCCACCAAGCGTAACAAAACCATCGAAACCTCTATGGTCATCGACTCCGGAGCGAGCGGGACCTTCATTAGCGAAGAATTCTGCAAGCTCCACGGAATCAGAACCCACAAACTCTCGAAACCATTCCCCGTTATAACCGCAGACGGATCTGACGCCAGAGGAGGACTCATATCTCGCTACTGCGTCATTATCGTCAAAATTGACGGGAGAACCATGATAGGAAAATTCAACATAACCAAGCTCTCGAAGAAAGACAAAATCCTACTCGGCTTCCCATGGTTGAAAGCATTAAACCCGTCAATCGACTGGACGAATAAAGAACTGATTCTTGCGCCAAACGAACGATCACTCGAGATCGAAAGAAGAATCGACCATCTTAGGAAAAAGCGCGATCTACCGCTGCTGTTTCCCCTTCTTAATCCCACAGAAAAAGAACCGTCCCGCGAATGGAAGAATTCCAAATTGAAGAAAATCCCCATCGCGCCCGCCTATCAACGAGCCTCAATCGAAGAAGTTACCGACGAAGAACTTCCCCGCCTCGCACCGGATCAAGACGAACCAGATTACGATACCAAGGAAGACGTATGGTCGGAAACTATGCACCTCCGGTAATCGACTCCTCCCTCTATCCGTTGAACGATGAAGACGTCTTAATCGAATACTCCCCTGACGGTTCCCAGTTAGAATAATCTCCGACGTCTCTTTTGACACTCCTCTCACCAGAGACGGCACGTCAAAGCAGGAGCAAAACTATTCGAAAACCAGCAATAAAGCTCAGGAGTTCGCTGTCGCTGGGGAGAAAGAAAAAATGAAGAAGAGTTTCGAAGAACTCGTTCCTTCCTACCTGCACACTTACGCTGATATTTTTGCAAAGACGGCCTTAATAAATTACCACCGGAACGTCCTGGGATCGATCATCGGATCGATCTGAAGCCTGGATTCATGCCAAGAACGTCCAAAATCTACCCGTTATCAGGAAAGGAAAGAGAAGCGGTAAAGACGTTTATCACAGAAAACACCGCGAAAGGATTCATTATACCCTCGAAATCCCCGCAAGCCAGTGGATTTTTCTTTGTAGGAAAGAAGAGCGGAGAATTACGTCCCTGTCAGGATTATCGGTACCTTAACGATTGGACCGTACGCAACCAATATCCACTCCCGCTCCCCAAAACTCTCATCGAACGACTCTACAAAGCCAAGTACTTCACGAAGATCGACATACGGTCCGGCTATAATAACATCAGAATTCATCCTGACGATAGGTGGAAGGCCGCTTTTACTACCGAGGAAGGCCTATTTGAGCCCACCGTGATGTTCTTTGGCTTAACCAACTCTCCCGCCACTTTCCAATCTTATATGAACAACACGCTTTCAAAACGAAATCAACGAAGGATGGATCGTCATATATATGGATGACCTTCTCATTTTCTCCTCTGATTTAACGGAACACCACGAACGAACGAAAAGAGTACTAGAGATACTCCGCCGAGAACAACTGTTCGTTAAACCAGAAAAATGTACTTTTGACGCGGCAGAAGTGGAGTATCTTGGAATGGTTATTCGTCCCGGAGAAGTCGCAATGGAGCATGCTAAAGTTGATGGGATAAAGGATTGGCCTATCCCGACTTCTGTGAAAGACGTCCGCTCCTTTCTAGGATTCTGCAACTTTTACAGGGCGTTTGTATCCCACTACTCTGATATCGCCCGGCCACTTATCAATCTCACTCGGAAAGATCAAGTCTTCACTTGGACGACTGACGCGCAGGCCTCGTTCGATAAACTCAAGCAGTGTTTTACGACGAAGCCAGTCCTACGAAACCCTGATCCTACCCGCCAGTTTGCCCTTGCCACAGATGCCTCCTTGGTAGCAACAGGGGCTGTACTCCTCCAGACGGATGAAAATGGCGTCTATCACCCCTGTGAATACATCTCTCAGTCCTTCAACCCCGCCGAACGAAACTACGAAATCTTCGATCGCGAACTCCTTGCTATTATTCGCGCCCTCAATGAATGGCGCCACTATCTAGAAGGAAACCCCCATCCCATTCTCGTCTTCACCGATCATCTGAACCTTCTCTACTTTTCTAAAGCACAGAAACTCTCCCGGAGACAAGCACGTTGGCAGCTTGTTTTATCTAATTATGACCTTGAATTGCATCACGTCCCTGGAACGAAACTTGCAGCGCCTGACGCACTTTCTCGCCGCCCAGATCATGGCCTTGGAGAACACGACAATGAGGATCGTGTGCTCCTCCCAGACTCCATGTTTATACGACTGATTGACAACGAACTTTCCGCTGCGCTCGCACAGGAGTCCTTAGACGACCCCATTTTCTCCACGGCCAGCGACGCTCTAGATGGGCTTTGCCTACCCCCTATGAAATCAGCCCTCTCCGACTGGACAATGTCGGATGGTATACTTTATTATAAGTCTCGCGCCTATGTACCACCGTCACACCGGACGGCCATTTTGCTCCGTCACCATGACCATCTCACTGCCGGACATCCCGGACGCTTCAAAACTGAAGAACTCGTCAAGCGTGATTATTGGTGGCCTGCAATGGGCACTTTTATTCGCTCCTATGTCGCCGGTTGCGCTCTCTGTCAGCAGATGAAGACCGACACTCACCCCGTCTCGCCGCCCCTTGTTCCCATTCCCTCCTCCGCGACCCGCCCTTCTCCCAGGTCTCTGTTGACTTTGTCACCGACCTTCCTCTGTCCAACGGTTTTGACTCTCTCATGGTCGTGGTAGACCATGGCCTTACGAAGGGGGTGATTATTTCCCCCTGTAACAAGAACATCTCTTCTGAGGGAGTGGCCAAATTATTCTTCAAAAACGTATTCAAACGCTTCGGACTCCATGAAAAGGTGATCTCTGATCGAGGCCCCCAATTCATTTCTAGGTTCTCTAGGGAATTAGCACGCCTCTTAGGATACCAGATCGCTGCCTCCACAGCATACCACCCCCAGACCGACGGACAAACCGAACGGCTCAACCAAGAAATAGAAACATACCTCCGGATATACTGTAGAAGTAACCCCTATGAGTGGTCAGACCATTTACCCCTCGCCGAATTTGTGCACAACCACCGAAGACATGAAGCAAGGAACGCATCGCCGTTCTTCCTCATGATGGGATACGAACCTCGCGGTATTCCCCACGTACTACCATCGTCGGATACGCCTGCCGTAGAAGAAAGGGTTCGCACCCTCCAAAAGATCAGAGAGGAAGCTATCTCTTGCCACAATATCGCCATGCAACGAATGGCAGAAAGAACGCACGGAAAGAAGTATCAACCATGGAAGATAGGAGATAAGGTCTGGCTGTCTGCAGCTAATCTCATGACCACTCTCCCATCCAGGAAACTTGCGCCCAAACGGCACGGACCATTCTCTATAACCGCAGTCCTATCGCCCATCACGTTCACCCTGAAGCTTCCTGAACAGTGGAAGGTTCACCCCACGTTCCATGCTTCCGAACTATCCTCCTATCAAGAGACAGAGATCCACGGACCGAACTACGAAGAACCACCTCCAGATATGGTCAACCAATCGGAGGAATACGAAGTCGAAGCCGTCCTAAGTCATAAGGGCACGGGTAAACGAAGACGCTATCTCGTATCTTGGAAAGGATACTCTTCTGGAAGCAACAAATGGATTCCAGCGGAGAACATGGAGAACGCCGGGGACCTACTTTCCGCCTATAAGAAGAGGCATAAGTTGAACTAAATCGACCAGTCCCCACTGTTAAAACAAGCATGTCTTCTCAAACCACCTCCCCTACCGAATCCAGCGTCTCCTCTATTAGCCTCTGCGAATCCCCCTTCGCTGACAACGTTGTCAGCATTGAAGACGACGTCATCGTCGAGACCACCATCCTTTCCGTTGCCCACGCCCTCGAGATCGAAACCTATCTCAACAACCAGCCAGCAGTGCCAGCCGGAGTCGCCGCCACTTATATCCATATCATCAGAGCCACCCAACGCCTCGAGGAAGAGTTTGCCCAGATTGAGAATGACGCCCTCAGACTCTCCTGCAACCACGTCCAGAGGCGCATTCGCTCGCTTACGCTTCAGCTATTCCCTCTTGGTTTTAGCACTATCTGCAGGGAAATTATACAGACTGTTGCTGATCGAAACTCCTTCCAAGTCGGCCGCCCGTTGCCTCCTATTACTCATAACCCCCCCGCTGTTCTACCTGATCCAACTTCGATTGGAGGGAACGCTACACCGATACCTATCCCAGCGCCCAACGAGGTCTATAGAAGAAACCTCCGTGGCGGAGCCACCGTTCACGGCGTAACCAAGAAAAAATCATCCAAAGGAAAGAAGCGCGAGGTCATTGACCTCACCAAAGAACCCTCCACTATCCCGTCCTCCAGCATCGTTATCAGAACCCCCTCATTGAAACAAGTAGTCGGCACTATCGCTGACGCCAACTTCATTTGCCGACTCTGCAAGAAGCTTGGTCACAAGCACAAGAACTGCCCCCTATACTATTGCCGCGTTTGCGGCGACACGAAACCCGGGCACTTCTCCATCTATTGCCCCTTCGCCACCACCAAAATACCATTCCCGTTGGTTTATACCGACGAAGGCTTCTACGACGCGTTAGCCGCGTGGGAAGCGGAGAAAGATAAGAAGGAAGAGGAGGATCTTGAGCGTGCCAACAGGGAGTATTTGGTACAGCCAGAGGAATTAGAATTCCACAATGCCGACGCTGACCCCATCTACTACGCAAACCAGGACAACTAGCGACGTCGATGCCGGTGCCATCGACCATAACACGGGGGTAATGTTACGGTACATTCATTCTCTTCGTTTCTCCTTTACTACCGGTCAATGGTACATGGACACGGCCCTTAACGAGCGACCAATTACTTTTCAGACTCTTACTCACATCATCGTCAAGCTAGCTTTCCGTGCTAGTAACCATCACTATGTCTAGACCTTCCCTTATCAAAGCGGGCTGTCCGCACCATGGTTACTATCTCTTATCTCTTATCTCTTATCTCTTACCAAGCGGGCTGTCCGCCTTCTATCTTGATACGCATCTACAAGCTCCGCTTGAACTCTCGCTATATAGACACATAGCGTACCACATGTAGTTCTTCACTTTAATCTACTGGGTTTTACCTGGAACAAGTCCTTTAGCAAGGTCTCCAACCTTGCTATCTAAGAACCACCATTCTAAGGAAGTCGCCGATACTTGCCTTAGCCAGAAACCTCTGACCTCTCACTCGAGAGAAGAACCACGTCTGTCTCGCCGAAACTCAGTCCACTCGGACTAAGACAGCTCGACATACCCCAGTCGTAACAATATACTTTTGCCTATTGGCTGCACTTCTGACTTGCTTCCGCTTGCTGAGAACACAATTAGAATTACTTACATAGCACCATGTATCTTTTGATTTTGATCAACTCTCCACCACCATCTTACATATTGTGGGGCTCAAAGTCTAAAATATGCTATAACTGCTATTTGACACTGAGTGCTCGAAAGCACCTAAGCGCAGAATGTCGCACTGTTGTCTAAATACTTCTGCTTTATCTCAGAACTTCCTTGGGTCATTAGAATCAAACTGGAAAGTTTGATGTGTAATCTGCTCTTTTTCTTCAATCAAGTCGAGATCTTTGGAGAGAATTAAATTGTTCTTGTACTTATCATTCCGAGTTTGCATCAAGACTTTGGTCATACATTGAACTTTTGTGCCTTGAGGGTTCACTTTTGAATGAGTTCATTGGAAGTGCATCTCACTGGTCTTAGCCAAGCAGTCGATACAACAGAATCTAAATCTGTCTGTGTGGGTTCAAAACCTACCAAATATTTAATAGCCAAGTGATTGTCAGAGTCAAAATCTGTTTCTCTTGGACTGTGCAGGTTTAAAACCTGCCAAGGATAATTTTCATTTTCTATAAAAATGTGCCTTGATATATTCTCATGGTTGGTTTGCTTAAAAGCCCATCAGAGTTGTGTTTGGCCAAGTGGTTGTCATCACAGAGTCAAAATCTGTTTCCACTGGAACGTAACAGGTTTGAAACCTATTGAATGTTGCATTTTTTTCTATTAGAACATGTCTTGAATATCTGCTCATAGACAGCATCCCAGACGCTGATCTTCATTGGTCTTAGTCAAAATCTGTTTCTCTTGGACTTTGTGGGTTTGAAACCTGCCAATGATGACATTTTTATTCCATGAAATCACACCTTGACATTTTCTCATGAATGATATAAGTTTCTTTTTTCCTGTCAGAACACGCCTCGACATGGACTCATGTGTACTTTCCTGAGAGCACTATCTCACTGGTGGTGTGATTTCATAAAATAAAAATGTTATCATTGGCAGGTTTCAAACCTGCACTGTCCAAGAGAAACAGATTTTGACTCTGATGTTCACTTGCAATTTTATCTTTAGTAGGTTTTGAACCCACGCAGACAGATTTAGATTCTGTCGTATCAACTGCTTGGCTAAGACCAGTTAGATGCACTCCCAATGAGCCCATTCAGAAGCAAATCCTCAAGGTACATTAAACTCTAACATCCCCCTTGAGTCCAATCATATGTGATCCTTCCATTGTCAGTCCTCACTCATGACACAGCTGTTAATCCCAAGACATCACAAACATCATCGGCCCACCATGGTGGTCTGTCATCAGCACTTTTTCAGAGCAATTGCTAGATAAACAGGTCTTGAAGTCAAGAGCCCCAGAAGAATTCTGATGTCTTTTGTAATAAGAGTAGAATAAAAGAATCAATCATGGAGACCTTGCTATTGAAAGAACTGCCTTGAGGATTCACTATACCTGTTTTTGGCAACCCAAAACCCACTAATCCACTAACCCAAAACACATTGGACTTGTAATTATACCTTCAGACATTTTTTACTGTGCTCAGATCATTGACCGCATATTATATCACTAACATTAGAACTTCTTTTAAACAGCTAACTCCTCAAGTCAAACACACTTGTCTTGCAAGTATAGCAGACTAGGCTGTGCAAGACCACACCACATATATTTGGCTGAGTACTTACTTTGTGTAGTGCCCAGCCATTGTTGTATTGTTACAGTGCATAAGCTGAAGCCAAGCCCTTTGGATCCACCTCCTGTTACAGTAACATGGCATGAGTCCCCTGCCACCAGCCAGCCCTTTGCCACCACACGGCTATAGACGATACCAGGGTATCACCAGCCCTATGATGATAGATGATGATAGAAGATAAGCGGCAACTGCCGGCTTAGATAAGCGGTGTAGCACTCAGATCGGTGTTGGGCTCGTATCCTGCCAAACACATAGGTATTCCACATACACATTTACCTTCCGAGAGTTCCGTGCGTTCGTCCGAGTCGTCTGAAGGTCATCCGTCCATTTCCAAGGCCTGTATACAGTTCTGATCCTCCGTACCATGTCCCGTCCATGTCCGTTTGACTTCGCTGGTGTGTTTTCCACTTGGTTATCTGTTATTGATTATGTCTAGGGGCACATATGTTGTCGGCCTGTCGGTTATACGCATAACAAACATGCCTTGCGCCTTATTACATGCATATCTCTGTAGCGGCTCGCCTTGAGTCTTATTACATTTTGGATGCCTTATCTCGCCACTGGTTTCGCCTACGCAGTTTCCAGACTTTCACGCTGTAGGATATAATCTGCCTTGCTAGCTACTCGCACTTCACTTCACTTTCCCTGCTACGAGTCATAGTTAGTAGAGTCACTTTCGGATAGTTGCACCTTGCGCAATCGATCTTTGTTCATTTGGAACGATTGTTTGGCCTGACTGCTGCCATTTCGCTACTCGCTGTCTCTAAGTTCTTTTTGATAGACTTTGCGTAGTTTTACTTTGCAAGTCTTATACTTCGATACACCCGCCGTACTTCTCTCGGAACACTCGCTGTTCATCGGAAGCTCTTCGGATGCTTCGTGCAACCTCGGACCTTCATTTCTTGATGTCGGACCACTTTTGGACCACTTCGGATGCACCCTTGGAATATTGAGCGTGCTCTTGGTAACTTTCCCTTCTCTCATCCTCGATCTTAACAAGATATTCCTTGCATTATATCAAGGAGTATTTCTATAGGCAGTCTCCTTGGGACGAGCATAACACTCGCACATTGAGTTCTGAAGGTAACACTTTGTAGAGCCCACACAGAATCAACTCTTTACAGCGGTCTGGACCGCATATGACGACACATGACAACATAGGTCTAGAAGACCTATTTATGTTATCAAGATAGAAGGCAAGCCTCGTGGATGCTATCTTTGACTCATGTAGATAAGCAGATTAGAACCCAGCTTCAAGCTGAGCTTAGACACAATAGAGTAGCCTTATATAAAGTCGCAGATTAAAGTAGATGTTCCTTACTTTAATCCTACTTGGTTTTCCCTGAACTCCTTGTCCTGCTAAAGCTACCTGCTCGACATCGACTCATACCTTTGGAGACGCCTCTCTCTGTCTGTAAACCTTGCTATTATCTCGGCGTAACCCCTTGTTCCTACATGAGCTACGTTTGAGTACACAACCTTTGCTTGTCTGTAAAGGCCGACAACTCTCAGCACTCGGTACCACTGTCATGGTTGTCGCTGTTAGAACTATCCAAGTCGCACACGACCTTGTGTCATAACAAAGGATTAAAGTCTTATTCGCACGTCACCCATCTGTGACGCCAGATAAACTGATCATACCTATCTTCAATGCTACCGAAAATCTGTAGAAGAACCCCCGAAACGTACTGGCTTGACCAGTCGCAAGAATATAAGAACCGCTGTCACAGTAGAAAACTTCCTGCACGGAACACTACGAAGATCCGAAGATAACCATCTCCAATATGGCAACTTCCCGAAACACCATGGCCGCCTCCCACCTTATGGGAAAGGAAACTCATATCTACCTTAATGAGAAAAGATGCTTTGTATGCCACATCATTGGCCACAAAGCTGCGGACTGCCCACAATGGCCCAGAACCCCGCGGAGAAAGATGATCGAAGAAGAACTCCGGTTGAACTCTATCAAAGAGCCCAGAGCAAGGAAAGAACTACGGGTGAACACCACCCTGATAACCAGAACAAGAAACACTCCCATCGCAACATCTATGATAGTCGACTCAGGGGCATGTAAGTCTTTTATAAACAAAGACTTCGTCATGCAGCACAGAATCTTGTCGCACCAGCTAGAGAAGCCATTAACGCTCTCTAATGCTGATGGATCCAGCTTTGGAAAGAAGCCGATAGAGAGGTATAGCACTCTCTCCTTCCAAATTAACGAACAGGTATGCACTGAACGGTTCTACCTCGCCGAGCTTACTCCAAAAGATAAGCTCCTGCTTGGACAACCATGGCTTATCAGCCACAACCCCACCATCAATTGGACAAATGGCACAGTGACTCTGAAGAGCACTGTAGACTCCCGAAAGAAGGAAAAAGAGATAGACTCTGACAGAAAGAAGAATGGCAAGACACCTCTCTTTCAGAAAGAAGAAAAGAAGGGCGCCCAGAAGAAAAGGAAACAGTCTGTTTCCCTGAACACTCCTTGCGCCTTCTCTAGAAGGCTCGCCTCTATAAGCTTGGCACCAACAACACTGATCGTACCGGTTCCTGAAGAACCGCAGAACAGAAACTAGCCATCCATGAAACTCCCAACTCCCACTCCACGATCAACGACGATCGAAAGAAAAGACTCGCTGCCTCGTATCGACCTCGCAGCACGACGATTCGAACAGAAAAGACCGGCCACTGATCCGGAAATAACTCAGAAGAAGGTCTCTAGACCCACCATGATAACAGATTACATCATCCCTGAAAGCTATGAAAAGAAGATTGGACAGGCTTTTCAGCTGTTGGAAAAGAAGATCGTACTGGCTATTCAGCCAATGAAAGAAGAAACCCCCGCACCCGCACAATATGAATTCTTGGTGGAGCCCGCGCAAGTCCTCGGAAAAGGACATGCAATTATGACAGAAGAACCGCCTATCGCAGAGGCACCCAGACTGGCCCCTGAACCAGAGAAAACTCAGACGAACCCTAGATTCAAATTTTCCGGAGAACCAATATCCGTTCTCAGAAAGGGAAGAGCCATGTCAACAGCAGAACCACCTGAAGCCAAGAAACTCAGGTTTTACAAAAGTCTGGCTGATGATACCGACGCAGCTGATGAAAACCTCGTCCTGAATTCCCTTAACCTCTCTCAACCTTCCGCGGAGTCTCCCACAGATAATCTCGATGCAATGACGCAATACCAGGAATCCACACAGTCATCAGACTCAGACTTCGACATGTTCCTAGAACATGTTCGCCTTATAAACGAGGCTCACCACCTGAAGAACCTGAAGGAAAATGATCCGGAAGAATTTGCTTGCCTTATGAAGGAAGAAGAAGAAACTGGACCCAGTTTTATCCAGTTTACTGATATGGAATCTGATGATGAAGAACAAAGCAATGGAGCAATGACACCCACACCTGCTTCTGAACCACGGGCACTTAACGTGCTTAACCCTGCTTCCAATCCCGTTGAAAGAATATGGTTGGATTCAGAAGGACCATCAATGCACTTCTGGCGCATGGTCGATACTGAAGGAAACAACATTGAGGACGAAGGCCCAGATGACGGCCTAGACTTTTAATGAATGAAGATTAGTCATGGTAGACTAAACGGCTTATTGAGGGGGTAAAATCCCTGATTTATTCTCATCGCATGATACCCCCACCCATGATACCATTTCCCAACTACTTCTCTACAACCCTCGATGACCTACTTCATACCTAGCTCCACAAAGAGGGTAAACTATGGATGGTCCGAAATGACCTAAAACTAAGAACCTCCAGCACGAGGCTAAACTGCACGATCATCCTAGAAAGATGTAAAACTACGATTGTCTGAGATGACGTAAAACTAGGAGAAAGGACGAACCCTGGAAAACTCATGCAAGCTTCGGGCACCCCTATCCACGATCCTTCGACAATCTATGAAGATTATATTCAACAAAAGATTAAGAAGAACCCTCCTCACAAGACGAACCCCTCAGAAACTCCTGCAAGCCCACGGATCTCTTATCCATGATCCTCTGGAATGAGGCTAAACTATCACGAGACGAACTCCTTGGAAACTCCTGCAAGCCCTCGGAACCCTCTAGAATGAACTTCGACTCTGATCAACAAAAGATCGAAGACTGTACCATCATGGCAATGATTACCACCCTCTGATGATGATAAATGAACCTTGATTCCTGATAAAGCAAAGGATAAAGGAAGATCGTACCTATCACGGCACTTTCCCTCTGATAGTGAAGGAACCACACCTCGTGTCCCGATAATGAGAAGATCTCTGCCTCATGGCAAGACAAGATAACAATAGAAGAATCAACAAAAGATAAGTCAAGAAATAAAGCGGAGCTTGGAACGATCTGGAAAACTATATAACGTCTATCCCAAGAACATCTTCCCCAGAACCTCCCAACATCATGACGACCTCTACTGAAGAAGAAACTATCAACATTGCACTGAAGGACTCCGACTACAGCCACATCCTCAGAACGATAGAGAACAATGCATTCAGCGAAATCGCTATTCTCACCCCCATGTACTCCCAAGTGATCGACGACATCCTTGGTGAGCAAGACGCCAGACTCAGTGCAGGGACATCCCTTGCTGTCTGCATTATTCGTACCATGAAGCTGCTAGAAGACGTAGCCAATTGTGATGACCTCGATGAAGGCACAAAGAAACTTGCCGTGCTTCATCTACAGAAAAGGATTCACGTACTTGCGCTTCACCTCCTTCCTCTTGACTTCCCTGACATTGTGAACCAAGCTGTCAGAACAGTTGAGGCAAGGCCTCCTGATGAAGAAAGATCCAGACCGGCGCGCATGCTGAAATGAAAGGCAGCCACCATAAATTGTACCCGTACCACGCTCTGCAAGTGTTGTGGAGGATACGGACACACTTTTAGAAAGTGTCCAGATTATGTTTGTTGCATCTGCGATGAACTTGGACCTGACCATCTGTCAGTCCACTGCCCTCTACTCAATGGACGCATCATGCTCCAAGAGTTTAGAGATGAAGATAAGTTTTTCGAAGCTCTCTTAGACTGGGAGCACAACCATAAAGCGCTCGCAGACCTCACGCTTAGACATCCAGCACTGCCCTCACCAGAAACTCCCTCTGTACCAGCCGTCTCCACGTCTACAATACCTGTACCACCCATGACGATGGAAGCTGAAGCTAAGAACAAAGGATAATCAAAGTTGGTGACTTTGACGGTAGTAATGGGGTAATGTTACAGTAACATGGCATGAGTCCCCTGCCACCAGCCAGCCCTTGTTATGCTGACCGTCGGTTGGCGTGTGCGAACTTGGATAGGTCTTCTCAATGACGGCTCGAGTGAGCCCACCGAGGTTGAGGGTGTTCGGCGACTTGACGGAACGTCAAGGGTTCCTCCGGTGATCTCGGTAAGATGGCGCTCGTTGAGATACAGGGCTAGCGGATACGGCTAAGGCACGGGGAGCGACTTAGAAGTGCGGTCTAGACAACTAAGTTGGGAGACTTAGTTGAACAAGTTTCTGGGTTGGACCAAGTAGATTAAAGTAAAGTCTAAGTACAATAATCTGTCTACTTATATGTGCTACATGTAAGTGTTCAAGCTCAGTCTGTAATCAATAGTATATCTAGGATCCATGATAACGAGACATGAGGGTCAGATAAGGTACATGAGGCTTAACCTCTGATCAAGCATGCAGCACGACTGTGCATAAGTACATGAGGCGCCAAGGGCGCTCCGGATCTTCATGAAGCGGCATGAGGTATACATGCGCTGATCTAGGGTGACCATGAGGCGTACAGCCTCCATGGATCAGGTACAAGGCCGTCTAGGCCAGGGGCGGTGTCACAGCGGTCCAGACCGCTGTCTTTCTGAGTGCGGGCGGCACACCGCCGCATTGAGAGTCTAGCAGAGCGGGGGCTGGTGTAGGTGTTACAGGTGACTGTAACAGCCCTCTGCCACCGCACGGCTATAGACGATACCAGGGTCTCACCAGCCCTATGACGATAGATGATGATAGAAGATAAGCAGCAACTGCCAGCTTAGATAAGCGGTCTGGACCGCATATGATGACACATGACGACATAGGTCTAGAAGACCTATTTATGTTATCAAGATAGAAGGCAAGCCTCGTGGACACTATCTCTGACTCATGTAGATAAGCAGATTAGAACCCAGCTTCAAGCTGAGCACATAATGCAGTGACATATCTCCCTACTTATAGGACAGCCCATGTTGACAATGCTCCCTAAGACTCAGGCCAACCCACCATGGGCCCACATATGGGATTGTACCCCAGTATAGCAGGTGGGCCAGAGGCTAGAAATAACTGAGGCTCAAGGGTGGGCCCACTGTATATACATTATGGAATACAAAAATATATAGGATATTGGTATTATGATGCATAGGCTATGTCTGGTAGGTGCTACTTGATGGTGAGGGGTGGGCCCATATACACTCGCCAACAGTTTTGCATATTTCGGGATCACCGCAGGGGGCAGCTGTGGCACTGCTGAACATAATGCTCCAGGGTAATTGTCACCGGGGGTGATTGCCTCATGCTTCCATAGAATACCTCACTATGCATGCATGCCAGTGACATAGTATAAGGCCTGTGGCACTACCGAACATAATACCGCAGGGTATGGATTGTCACCGGCGGCAGCTGACCCATGCATGAATATGTGGCGAGGAATCACCTGGTGAGGTATGTTAAATGGTGTTAAACAGCTGCTACTCTGCTTTGGCCACAGACACCTTTTCGTTGTTGAATACCGGCTCTGCAAATTTACAAATATAAAGTTGCCGGCAACACCGTGCACTAATTGCGGCGGTGCTTGCGCCGTGACCTTGTCGAACACCAGCTCAGCAAACCTGCGGTGCATGCATCTACAGGATGACCACTGGTCCCCTTCACATTTCGCCGATTTCATTACATATGGGGAATTAGGTCAAGACAATGCGCAGTATGCATGCCTCCTTATGTCGATCCTCATGTTATCAATGTTGTTAGTCAATATGGCAGTCACTCTTCGTGTATTTTATGTAACCGGTGTGCCGCCAGACTTATGTAACCGGTTTGCTGCCAGACATATATAATTACAATGCCTAGTACGTTATATGGAAGCCATGATTCATATTCCTCCTGACTGGGCCTTGGCCACAACCCATATTGCTAGTGAATATGTCTCTCGCCAGTTCCTTGCACTGATCGGCGGATGGCCCAATGCTATTCCCCCACTCGAACTAGATTTTGTCATGCTTGTGGCATGCTCAAAACTGGCTAGTACCCTCGCCGATGCCTATCGGAACCCTGGTATGACTCTTTCGGCGGCGCCTTATGTGATCTTAAATCCCATCAATATGAGTTACTATCAACTTAGATGTAGCCAGGTATGCAGATGTTCTGCAGATGATGGAAAAAGGCATCAACCCTGCTCGCAAGGACAGCCTTCTTTCCCGGTATCCACCTGACAGCCAGATCCATCTTGATCGGCCGACAGTTGTGTGTGACAAGTTCAGTATCATCGTCCTCTGGTATCTTCCGGGCGCAATTGATCTGGTGATACAAGTAAGCTGTCCGTAATTGCCAAATCTTTATATTGACTGTGTTAGAATGACATGGCGGCGGCTACTGCAATAATGTCAGTTCCACTGGCTAGAAGTGTGACAAGCGGCGCCGCCACGAATAATCAATGGAGGACCCATTCTTCAAACTTTTATCCAAGTCAATGTGGCGGTACTCTGGGTTGTATCAATCTGTCCCCAGCATGGTTTTTGCAAGGTCACCCAGTGAGTCACACCTCATAATTAGCGGCATCCATTTTCACTCTCATAGGCACCAAAATTTCATCCGCATGTCTCAGCGACTCTTAAACTGTTTGACGGACAGTCTTTCTGTCAGGCAATGCAGAGACCGGCGGCGCTCATCGCCGCTGCATTGAGAGTCATGCACCCTAACCTCTATTGGTCATCATTGGCAACGAAGATAGCCTTGGGTCTCTGGGCAGCTGACAAGAAATTGGACAAAATGGGAGATCGTCTCAGAGAGTGGGCATCCGTATTCACCGCACTCGCTATCGTATGCAACCGGCGTTTGCTGATGCACCGTGATCCGCTGTCACGTCCCCAATGGTTTGACGTCATGACCACCTTCGGCAATTATGGAGTAGCAAGGATGAAGATGCCAAATTTAGGCATTGAAAGTGTCTACCCGGCAGGTTCTATGATCGCCGGATCAGGATGAATTATTAGACATGGATTGGATATGGCAGACGGCGACCGAACAGCCTGGGTCTGGTACATGAGGGATGATGTTCACGAGTTTGCGGATATCCCACAAGCGGACTATTTTAAGTACTGGTCACTAGTCACCGATGTTCAATAGAAATAGCGGTTGTATTTAAATCTGTACACCAGGCTGACTATATGGGTAGAGCCGGTCAGTGCAGGCACCGCCGAAATAAATGCACATGTGTCGCTGGGAGAGGACTAATATTATATGAGTCATCCTGTAGACGCCTGCACCGCAGGTTTGCCGAGCCGGTGATCACCGAAAGGAAGGTCTCGGCGCAAGCACCACCGCAATGAGTGCACATGGTGTGGCCGGTCACCCTGCATCATCCGCCACCGATAAACATCTACCCTGCAGACAACAGTTGAGCCCAACTATATATTTGCAGAGCCAATATTCAAAAAGAAAAGACGTCTGCAGAAGCCAAAGCAGAGTAGCAGCTGTTTTATCAAGCATGGTATTGTACAATCAAAGGGAGGCGGAAATTACAAGTATTAACTACATTTTTTCGCCGGACTCAGCCTCTGCCCGGTCAACTTCATGTAACAAGGATTCCACTGTGGGAAGAACCCGTTCATGCACCTGTGCAAGGTGATGCAGGCTAATTAGATCTTTGAAGATCCTAGTTAGCCGGTCTCTGCTTTCACAGAATGCCATGAGCATCACCCTATTGCTCTCCAAGACTTCATCAGGCTTGGGATCCTGGACATCATCCCCTGGACCCAAGGCGCCGCCGACCATCATCTGTGCCAGATGATCAACTAACTGACATGTTAGCATGCGCCGTGCTGTCTCAAGTATTAAAATACTTACATTCTTCTCCTCCAAGGTGATTCAGAATATCAATTGCCACACGTTCGGCATCACCAACCAAAGATTTCAGTGTGGGCCATTCCAGATGCCTGCCAGTGAGGGGCAATGCACGAGGCATGGATGGTCCTGGTGCCACATCTGCGATAGCAGGCGGCGAGGAGGCAACAGGAGGGGCAGGTTGCGGTACCCTAATGAGCTCTGGTTGCCACTCCCCAATCGGGGAGGGAGGCTCACATCCAAACTGGAATGCTGTAAAGGATGGTCAATACTGACTAGGCGGAGATTATGTCACTTACATCTATTGTTGATGTCATAACCTACATGCCTTGAGGTATCTGGTGTCTGCCTGGTCCGGCACCAGTTCAGAGCTTGTTGCCGGTGGGGTGGCATGAGGGAGATTGAAGCCAAAGTTGAATGGCTGGGAAGATGTGGTCGGCAGGCGGCGTAAGATTGAAGCCCAGGTTAAACGGCTTGGGGGCTGGCTGCTGTGTGGGCTGAGGCAGGCTATGCCTTAAGGTATCCTCCTGGGCCAGGCACCGGTCCAGAGCTTGTTGCCAGTGGGGTGGCATGGGGGAGATTGAAGCCAAAGTTGAATGGCTGGGAAGATGTGGTCGGCGGCGGCATAGCCTTGGAAGGGACCTGGAAGATTGAAGCCCAGGTTGAACGGCTTGGGGGCTGGCTGCTGTGCGGGCTGAGGAAGGGTGAACCCCAGGTTGAATGGTTGCTGGGTGTGCAGCACCGGTGATGAAGGCGGTACGGCAGCCAGGAATGCTCAAGTTCATGCCAAGGTTGAACCTCGGCATGGGAGGTGCGGCAGATGGCGCCGCAGGCATGTCGAGATCCATGCCAAAGTTAAACCTTGGCGCTGGGGGTGGCTGTGTCACAGGGAGAGACATTTCTAAATTGAAACCTGATTGAGAGTTAGGACGGTCCATCGCCGAAGTTGGAAAGATCAACTCACGAGTGCCACTGACATTGACCGGTGGCGTTCCAGCTTCACTGCTGTAGGCAGATTCGTCGGTTTCCATTGGTGTTTCAAATCGGACTTTGCCTGGGTAAGGGCGATTGGAAGGATGGGACATGTGATGTTTGAGAATAATGGAGAATTGGACAGTTCTATTCAACTGATTATATATTAGATCTGGTTGTGGATCGTGGAAGTTGAAATTGTGGCAAAATTGTGGCAACAGAACAATGGATCGTCTTGCCAGCGAAACGCGGAACATGTGATTCTCAAACAATTCCTTGCCGCGTGTTCGGTGCTGAGAAGTGACTGACTTCAAATTTTCATTGCTTCGTATAGATACAGAATCAGTGCCCTCATCTCCCATCTTGCAGTTGTTTTCCACACCATGCCCAATGCTGAATTTTCCAACACTGCCATGGGTGATGCTGCAGAGCAGCTTATGAAAATTGTACAGAAGGCGGCAAAGTTGAGGGATGGTCATCCCAATCACCTGAAATTGGCTGTGGAAATTGGAGATCTGATGGTGAGTGTTCTTTTAATAGCAGGGCAGGGTGATGTGTTGACTACAAGTAGTCCCTGGTATTCAAGACCCATGGTATGTCGGCAACAACCATCCTGCCGATCCTGCTTTCAGCAGCCATGGAGATGCTGGAGCACCTGGATGCGGCGCAGCAATCTTTTGCCAGTGCGCCTGTATGGGCTAGGATCCGAACTGATGATCCCCAAATCCAGCAACATCCATTGAAGGAGAAGGCCCACAGCATTACCATTGCCAAGCCTACCGCAGCGGCGAACACATCCACCACCATTTCCGGCATGCCGGCGCCGGCCAAGGTGAAGCCTAAGCCTAAGCCAATGCCAATGCCGAAGACAAAGCGGCGCATGAGTCGAAGGAGTCGAAGGGAAATGACCCAGGCCCTACCTGAGGGAATTCACCACTGGCATATACCTCCTCTCAGAAAGGTAAAGGGAAGGCAGTAGTTCCTCCAGGGAATGAGGAAGAAGCTGTTGAGGTCAATCAAGGTCGGCCAACTTGAGTTCAGAAGAGAAGGAAAGGGTCAAATACCAGTTCACCGCCAATTCCAGGCGGCGCACCGCAACACCATCCTGCCGACTCGACTGCAATGCAGGTAAAGTACTTGTGCTCATGAATTCATAGTGTATATTTATTTGTGCCTGATAGACCAAGACGTCAAAATGGCCCAAAGTCACTCGAGAGTCAGTGTCGCTGAAGCACAATGCGCCGAAGGAAGATATCACGACGGTGAGTCCGTCGGCATATGATTAAAGATTTGCTAACATCTGGCAGGACACTGATTGTCCTGAGCTGGTTCCACCATGTGATGGTTGCATGAAATCATACGTGATTCATGTCATTCCTCAATCTCGTGTATTTATCTCATGTCACTAGGTGCTTCATTTGTCGTGAAGGATATGGCACCACAGGCGCCAAACTTTGAGCTTGTGGCCATTGCTCCTGACAAAAACTTAAATGTTCTCATGCCAAAGCCGACCTCGGTGAACAAGGCCGAACATGATCCCGCTCACGCCACCGGCGGATGGCAGAAGGTAATTTTACAATCTTGATGTTACCATTTCGCTGACTTGCCTCAGATATGCTGGTGTCTGATGATGACACTGCCGCCGCATTGCCGTCGCTGGCCACCTCTGTGCCGCCGATCACAACCCTGTCCCCAGAGGGTGAGGCACCACCACCTCTTTCGCAATTGGTGTCCTTGATACAGCATCCTCAGATGGATGTGGACGATTCTCACGATGGGCTCATGAAAGTGTTGGAGGGGATGACGTTGGAGGTGATGCAAGACTCGGCGAATTTGAGTGCCAGGAATGCGACTCTTCAGGAGATTGCCAACACCCTCCGGACTAACATTGCTCAGCTTACGGCCGAGAATACCACCACCACAGAGCAGTTGAATGCACTGCAAGACAGGATCACCGCTCAGGATGCCGCCCTCCTTGAATTGCAAGGCCTTCAGGCAGAGGTAACGGAGTTACACAGTCAAGTCAAGACATTGCGAGAAGAATCAGCCACCAGAGATCAGCACCTTCAACGTGCTCAACACCAATTGGGGCAACAAGAACGTACCACCGCTGTCCTTCAGGATGCCTACAACGCCATCCATCAATGTCTTACCGGTCCACCGAATTCATCATCCCCTTTCACCAACTCCTTGTATCTTGCCAACCCAATGTATGGCGGCGGTCAAAGCATGGTGCTTGTCAGCATGGGTCAGATGCAGGCCATGGAAGGCTTGTATTTCAACCTGCCATCATTGGTTGGCAACATCTCCAGTGGCTCCATGTTGGGTGGTCCATCTGCCGGCCCATCTGTTAGCACCATTGCCAGCAGCACTCACACCCGCGGCGACACCAAGGGCGGGGCGCCGTCAGGTGTGGGCAATGAACCTGGCAATAGATATATATGGGTGGATGGAGTCAGGTGTAGGAAATAGGCAATAGTTAGATGTCAGGTTTGGCTATACCAGTTTTCATGTACAATAGCAATGAGTTTGTTTGTGGTTGCTCCGCCAATTTGACATGGATCTATCCTGCCATACATGAATGGTAGGTGGCGCCATCTTGCTATGTAACTCCAGCACACTGGTGATATGATAGAATTATCATATACAGCAGCAGTGGACAGTTGTCATACTACACTACAGTTATTACTGATGACCAGGATCATTTCCTGCCCCTTCTTGGCTTTGGAGCTTCAACTATAGCCGCCTTGCTCCGGGTTCTCTTGGCTGGTGTGTCACTGATCGACGCGGCGGCGCGCCGCTTCCCTGAACGTGTGGTCGGTACAAATGATGTTAATTCCTTTGCGGCCTTTGTGGCCTTTGCAGCCCTTGAAGCGGGCGGCTTATCCACAGTAACACGGGCCTTTGTATGCCTTGCTCCTGCTGAGTTGGTGGAGGAATGTAATATCTGACCGGTAACAGGGCGGCGGCGCATCAGCATTCCATCACAGATTTTGGCAAGCACATACTGATCCCGGCAGTGTTTGTTCCCTGGCATTGTTGGACATTGATGCTTCCTCTCCATTATCAAAGGAAGACTGACGGTCCTCCCTTTCATCCAAGCTTTCCTCACTAGGGACATCATGGGCCTTGTTGCGGCGGCGGCTCGCCTGGCGGATGTTTTTTGATAAGACTTGGCCGCCGGCTCCATATCGCCATCAGTGTCTCTCCAAGCTTTGAAACAGAAGGTAGGACGGAGCTTCTTGTTCTGCCGATAATACCAGAAATCCAACAGAGCAGTAGCACTGGCTTTGTCTATCTTAGACGGCTCCACCACCTGTACGTCCACTGGCCAGTAAGTGCCATTGAAGAAATCTGATTGATTCTTAATCAAGTCGCCCCAGGGCAGCGCTGCCTTGACTTTGTCGGTTCTCATGCACATCCCTGTGAAACCTTCAGACCTGGTCAATGCTGTGAATGAGACATCCACCAACTGTAATGCCTGGTCAAGAACGACCTGAATGACATGCTGCTGTTCGCCGCACTTCAAACCCATGGTATCTGGGAGCATAGGCAACCCATCATCATCTTCCTCCAGGTCAAGGAGCTTTCTAGGCATTCGTTTCTTGGAGGTGACGACCTGTGGAACATCATCATCCTGGACATCTAATCATTGCTGATTGTTAGGACAACAATCAGGACCGGAAGCAGGGCATCTCACCGAATTGTTCTGCAGCATATTGCCGCCATTCTGGCATGAATATCTCATCCCAATTCCTTGTCTTCATGAAGCTTTCCACTCCCCCAAATTGATCATTGTGGTCATGTCTGATCAGATATTAGACCTCTGATCAACAAGAGCCGATGATATCACTCACAGCTCCTAACATCAGTTTGCCTCTGCTGTCCCTGCCATGCTGACATCACAAAGACCCTCATCCCTGCCTGTTTGAACATTTCAGTGGCGAACTGCTCTATGATATCAGCACCTTTTGTTTCAGCAACATTGACCTGGACTTCAGCCTGGAGCAGCTTCGTTGTTCCACTTATCTGCAAGAACATTTGCCTCTTCCTTCTCTTCAGCTGAAAGACCTGGCGAGGACAGTCTTGGTAGCCTCTGGCCACTTGACAATCATAGCCTCACTCCCAGGCATCTCTCCAGTCTCCTCTCGAATACGAGCCTTGTTCTGCTCAATTAATACACAGGTGAGCTGTCCATTTCTTGCCATATTTGATGAGAGGCTTTGGGGCTTTCCTACTGGCATTGGTTGTACAACCACTCCTTGTAAGTCTGTTGTAATAAATAAATAGCCAGCAAACAGATATATCATACATTGGTTCATACCTTTTTTCGAGCTTTCAATAAGGCTTTGTCCCGAGTGGGAGCTTGAAGGCAAGCTTCCTTGTGTACAGCCTTCAAAATGCTGGTGCCGCTCTTTACCTTTGACAGACCTCCAGTCCTCTAGGTGGGCCTGGAGGACTGCAATTTCTGCCTTGATCAGGGGAAGCTTGGTCTGCTGGGGCATGATGACAGGGGATGCACTCCTGGCCATGTTACTATACAGTTGATGAAATGGATGGTCGGAGAGTTGAAAATTATCGGTTCCAGATCCCTACTCAGGTCGCTCTTTCGGTGCCTTTCCAGAATGTTCATATTATGTACATCTAGCTACATGATCCACCTGCATACAGACCTGTATTGCTTCTCCTTGTGCAACACTGGCTGCTTGTTCTACAAGTACATATGACTGAGATATAGGCCTGACATAATCCTATTGAAACTGAGGAGTTTGAGGGCTAATCAAAGCAAGATGAATGATATTTCATGGTTCATATTTCCAGATATAGCTATTGACTCGGAATCATGATCGACATGAATGATGATGTCAGTTTAATATGTATTGCCTGCTCTATGTATGCACAGATGGCCACATGCTATGCATGCATAACTGACTCTGATATCATATCAATGTGAGATGCTGCTCCTGAGGAACAAACCCATCAAATGACCAGTTAAAGTCTGCAATAATACCTATGCCAAAACATGTTACATACATGACTTCGGTGTTTATCCCAATCCAGTAGTGAACAAATTCCTAGCTTCAATCACTCATCATCGGGGTCAAAGGATGGGAGGATCTAAAGTCCAGGAGTGGACACCCACCAGCAATATTTCTGTTGTGGAATGGAAGAAAACATTCCGGAGCAGGAAAGTAACAGGGAAATGGGTAGAGAGACCCAAGATCCAGAAAATAAGATCAGTCACAGCCACCCCTACCAAATCGCCGATGAAGCAACCATCCCAGGATATGCTATATCATGGAGGAAAAGATTACTTCAGAGACTGTGGACCAGCAGAATGTCATGCCACTGCAGCTACCCAAGTCTCTGGTGAGCACTTCCAGCAATATCTGGTGTCCCGTCCATCGTTCAGCTTGTTTCAAGAGTCAGAATGACTATCTTTGGCAATGGATTCCAAGGACCAAAGAGTATCTCAATATACTGCTCCAACGGGAAGCTCCTGCCAGCCGGTCATGCATAATTTGTGGAACTGATGGTGTATACAAGTGTCACGGCTGCTTCGGTGAGCCCCTCTTTTGCACAAATTGCTGCAGGAAGGAGCATGTGAGGCTTCCCTTCCATCGAATCAGCCAATGGACAGGTGGATTCTTTGAGGAGAGCTGCCTGGTTAAGACTGGCTTGGTGATCTCACTGGGGCACAACGGAAATTCTTGCCCATGCCAGGACTACGAGTTTGATGATATAGACAACCTGTTTGCCGACACCGACACTGAGAATGCCGATGACATACCAGGGCCTACTGCCGATGCCGCTGAGCAAGATGAACAACCGACCGGCGAGCAAACTTGGATCCCCAATGATCTACCCACTGGGGTGCCGTTCATCAAAAATAGCAAGCAAATAACAACCATAGTTGACAAGTCCGGAGTACACACCCACAAAATCAAGTATTGCAGGTGCGCCGATGCACCGACCGCTGATATTCAGCTCTGCCAGATGGGTTTGTTTCCAGTGTCCTTTGCCCAACCCAAGACTGCCTTCACATTTTAGGTCCTTAACGACTTTTTGCTGGACAACTTGGAGTGTGGGACATCAGCAATGAATTATTATAATAAGCTCAGGAGGATGACCACATCTGTCTTTCCTCATCTTGTGCCGGTGAGCCCATTCTTTGTGAGGTGGCGGCGTGTTAATTTATCGGCAGGACCGTTACCGCGAGCTAATGAGGGTGGCTAGGCAGTGGCGGCAGCTCCAGCTGTTAAAATGGAACAGCTTCGGCCATGAGTCCAAAGATAGGAAACCTGGAGATCTTGCTCTCTTCTGTCCAGCATGTCCCCAGCCAGGCATCAATGTGACATTGCCCCCTGAAGATGAGCAAGAGGAAACCAACTCTGAATCTGAACTGCCAAAGCCCAGTTGGCTGTATTCCAGATCCCTGGTCATGGATGGCAATTTCAAAGCGGAGCACCTGTATGCGGCGAATCCCATGGATGAAATCTCCCTGATGGATGGTCGTGCCTTTATGGTCGGCGATGGCACCTACAAGGCTCCTTCTGCAAGGTGGTGAGCACCCCAGTCTGGACCAACATCCGTCCAGAAGATCCCCACTCCAAGAACAGCCCGCTCTACCCACTCACTGTTGGGTATGGGCAACCGGCGCCTCCTGCCGCACCTGCTGCTGGCCCTTCTGCCAAGGCCAAAGGTAAGCAGAAAGCAGTCCCGGAAGGGGAATCTGAAGATGACTGTGGCCGCCAACTGGAGTGCGGCAAGCGTCCGCGACGCATCATGAGCACAAGGAGCCTGAGCACCGCTCCAAAGCCTAAGCGCCAACGCACCAAATCCAAGGCCATCATCACCAGCGATGATGACATGGAATTGGACGATGCGGCGGCGGCGCCTGAGCCAGCACCAGCACCAGTAAAGGTGAGTTTTTTGTTTCTTTTGTTGAGCTTTTCTGACCTCATACCAGCCTATCAAAGGTGTCCTCAAGAGGACAAGAGAATCTGTTCCCAACCCTGTCTCTGGGACAGACCCCAGCTATGTGGAGATAGATGAGCTGGATGAGGAGCAAATGATTGTTGGTCCGGCACCAAAGATGGGGGCAGCATATGTTGAGATCCCAGTGAGTTTTATTTTTCTCATCATCATTATCATCGCCATCTAATTTTGTACAGCCTGTTCCAAAGGGTAGCGGCAAGGCTGCCAATCCAGCCAGTGGACTTCAAGAGGACGACTACGCTGACTCCACCTTGCCGGTCTGGTCACCCGGCTGTGGCGGCTGTGTGCAGCGGCAGCTGATTTGCCGCTAAGGCTACAACACCAGCCATGACCCACTCGCGGTGTGCACGCGCTGCCACCGCACTAAACACAAGTGCGGCGGCAAAGGATCTGCCGTTCCCACAACAAGCAGGAGACCTGCTGCTAATCGCACTAGGTCTAAGTCACGCCGCAGGGCATCCATGGTGAATGTCACTGCCATCACAGATGGTAGGTTCTTTTTTATATAGTTGAATCATACCATACTTACTTTTGGATGAAGCCGCTTCCTCAGGCAATGTCGCTGCCACTGCCGTTACCGTCCCTGCCACCACCGCCGCTCCTGCCACCACGCATGTTCCTGCGCCAGACAACCAGACAGTTCTGGCGCTCAAGGAGGATCTGGCAGTGCTGCAAACAATGGTGGCCTCTTTGGTGGATAGGGTGAGTACCGGTGAGCAGCTGCTCCAGGAGGCCAACTGGTGCCTTGCTGAGCAGGAGGCCAATGCCAAGCTGCTGGCCGACCAGGTGGCCGCACTGCAGCAGGAGTTGAATTCCGATGCTGAGTCCCCAGCAGCAGAGATTCTTCCTGTTGTCATGAGGACAGATGCCGCAGAGACGCTGGCCACTGCTGCCCCGCCGGAGGATGAGTCGCCCTTTAATAGTGGAGACTCAGAAGGTGAGGCGCTGCTGCAAGATTCTGGCGCTGTTGTGGAACAGGATTTTGAAGACTCGGCTTCAATTGCATCTACCGCACATGAATGATAGTTGGTAGCATCATGGACCCATTACTGTACTTGTAGCTATGGAACCATTTGTACTTGTAGATATTGAACAATTTGTACTTGTAGCTATTGATGCAGCAGCGTTCAGAACATTGCTGCATGTTCTGCCGCCAGTGATAATCAAATGCACCGCAAAAATGCCAGCATATCCGCTGTTGAACATCGCCGCAGAATGGTATACAACCTCACCGGGTCGTAACATTGCTGCATTACTGCAACACCCAGTGCAATAATTGGTGTTTGTTGCTACCATGAATTTTCCTGATAATCAATTGCACCGCACTTGCGCCGCACAAATGGCGGCATATCCGCTAATGAACATCACCGCAGCAGTATACCAACCTCACCGGGTCATAATATTGCCGCCCTACTGCAACACTCACCCATGGTAATCTGCTAAAATGCTGTGCTGGCATTGTGCTTCCACATTGTGTGATGGGTGTGTTGTAAGTTCATAGTAGCAGAGGGGCTACTATATGCACACCGGGAGGTGCATTATTGCACCATTGTGATTCGCCATCCTTGGCATTCAGACTACAATAAGAACTTCGGGTTTAGAGGGCACATGGTGTTTGGCCTGTCGGCAGCGTAATTGAATATACTGTCATGCTGCAAAGCTGCGCCACCGGAACCGGCATTACATTTGCCGAAGCATATGCTATATTAACCCGATCATCGGTGCCATGGATGGTCGGTGATGAATTCTCCCCATAGAATACCATGGAGGGATTATCTCAGGCAAGCATACTCTGTATCGTCCCAGGATACACTGGCCAATGCCAATGTACCACAACTGGTAAGCATTCCTGATATCCATTTGCCGACCCTATATTCTCGGGATACAGCCACCGATGCTGATAAACAGTCGCCGGTACTCATTCCTGATGTCCACCTGTCTAACCCTCATCTTAGTAGATACTTGCTAGTGAAGAATGTATCATCACCGACAAGTATTCCCAATGTTCAGTCCCTGACCCAATTTCCGGCATCCACTCCCTGATCCAACCATGGGCCCACCTGATATTGGTGAGACATTACTTCTCCATTGCACTGTGGCCCCACCCTTCAATATACTCAACTATTAATTCTTACACCCATGGGCCCACTCCTGAACATAGAGGCTAGTCTAGTATGGGCCCAGCCCTAACAGGTGGGTACAACACATCCACAGGCCCACCCCTGACCCTGGGTTGACATTCTAATGTGGGCCTATGGTGGGTTGGCCCGACACTTAGGGAGCATTGTCAAGGCAGGCTGCCCTACACTATAGGGTGAAGTCACTGAAGGGGCTCCACTATGCACCCGATTTCCTTTGACTTCGATTTGGAAGAGTGCTGAAAGCACTGCCTTGATAATGAAGAAGAAGTACTTTGCAGTGGTGAAAGGATCCCTGGCAATGTTTTGAGCTCTGCGATTGCTATCTGGGCCAGCAACGGGGGAAAAATCATCCATATTAATCTGCTCCCCAGCGAAGATCTGTGCAACAGGGTCATGTGTGTCACTTGGATTGATTGTCATCCAAAGACTTGGGCCACGAAGACACAAACATGTTCCCCATATGAAACCGCGATATTGACTTCAATAATTATCAGACCCCATGACACGTCTGGACACTGCAAATACATGTTTCCAAAGAAGACAAACCCGAGGATTAGATATCGGTCTGTGTTCTGCCTCCTCTTTCTCTGCTTGTTGAAGGTCAGAAACTGTGACAGAATTGATGATAAATCCATTGCGCTCGAAGTCCTTGCGACGCATCTGAATCCGAGCTGATTGCAAAGCCTTGCACTTCTGCTCCATGCCGAAAATGACAAATGGAAATGAATGGTGAGTTCGAAATCGACGATTGTGATACTGTAATGCCCATCGCACATGCTCGTCAAAACCGATGAATTTGCCACGTGTATCCTCAATTCCACCGACACCATAAGGAAAAAGTTTAGGATATGTTGTAGCGAGTGGATTCTTCCTATCCAAATCTTCTCCTCCAACTTGGTTGCGTCCAAAATCAGAAACAGGCTGATGGCTATGGCGAATGGCATAACCTCCTTCCTTCTCAGAGGTGCCATCAATATTCATGAGTGCGTGCTTCATCAAATCATTCAATGGCAATGTGCTGAGTTCCATGTCTGTGACACCTAAGAACTTCAATGGAATAACATGTGCATCTAGTACATGTTGTCGGTGACTCGCTCATTTCAAAACCATATACATGCATACCGTAAATATCACTATCTTCTCCAATACTATATCCTTCAGCTTCATTCTCAAGATCCGGGATGTCATCATCTAATAAATCTCAGCATGTTATACGATGATGTTGACTGAAGCACAACATGCACCATTATTTGTAATCCCATCATCAGTAACCACATAACCTTCACTCTCTCGCATTGCAATGTTATCACTGGCCTCATGGCAGACAACAGAAATAATCTCTTGAGGGACATCATCCTCTGGGAGACGTGCAAGTTGTGCTTCTGATATTTGGATATCAACATAAAGTGGATTGTGCGCCTTCAACCAGGTAAGAGCATTGAAGACAACATCACGTCGAACGCGGAATGTTGATTTCAGCCAATCCTTTGGCAAATTCCTGGTCCCAACATACATTACAGCAAGCACAGATGCCAAAGATGCAACTGGTTGTGGTAGAAACTGGCCTTCGATCATCTTCACAACATCGTCGGTGTTCATATTGTACAAAGTGACATTCCCAGCCATCCCCCGCTGCAAATGGCTAGGATTTGCACCATGAGTATCCTTTGGATATAACTTGAAAATGTAACATCGTGGAAAGTGATGAGAAATTAGGAGTTCCTCTGGGAGAGTGAGGACTGCAAGTTCATGTGGAATTGGACCAATCCACATGTTATTTGCAAGTGCAAACTTGGGCATTGTGTCGGCCTCGAGCGATCCATAACATTCACAACAGACCCAGCCTGTCGCATTTGGTGCTTCTCCTTTAACATGTCCATCAACCAACAACAACCCCTCCCATAACGTTGCTGCAGCAGGTAATGTTCCCATTGATACAGAAAGCCATCGCTTGATATTTGGTATCCTACAAAGATGGCGCATGTCACCTGTGCAAAGTTCGCATTAATATTTAGATTTATCTCTCCCACAATTGCTGTTATGCACCTTCACAGCTCATCAACTCCCTTGCGCAAACAATGCAAATTGACATTGCAAGAGCTCCATTTGACATCCCAGATATGTATGCTCGGCAAATTTTTTTACTTCTTCTTCTGACGGCAATCCAAGGAACTTCGAATAATCATGGTCATTGACACCATCACTATTCTCTTCAAAATCTGCTTCTTCTATCATACTCCTCTGTGCGTCACGTCGATGCTTGCTAGCAATCCTTTTTCTCTCAGCTTTTGTATCGCGCTCCTTCTCATGCTCCTTGTCTTTCTCCTCTGCAGCTCGACGTATCATATCCAAAATATGGTCTGGTAGTTTGCGCACATTATCCATGATTTGTGACCATGTCAGCTTTTTGATATTTGTCTTGAATGTATTTCCAGGAACTATGGCGAGCAGTTCTGCCTTTGTCAAATCGCTGACAATTTCAGTGTTGTTGTGATGCCCCATTGTACCACAGTGAAAATGTTTTCAAGAAAGAATCCCTCGTCATGTCTCTAGCTCCCTTACTTGGATCTTTGTCTTGCTGACCTCCGTTGATGACAAGTAAAATTTTACATCTCCATTCCAAGTTACGTGGTTTCATGTCAGCCTTTTCCTACTTCTGATTCCCCACAAGACTGTCACATGGCGGCCTTCGATGATACATAAGTAACTAAACCTATTACTGTCCCGGCTCCATTATTGTTGTTCAAATTTTATTGTATTACCTCATCCTTCCACTCATCAATTCATAATGGATGCCGATTGTCACGGATTGAAACCTCAAGTTCCGTAACAACATACTTTTCAGGATTAGACATGGACATCGGATCATATCAAAGTATCTGAATGGATCTTTTTTGAGTGTAGATTATTCTTCAGAACTCCTCAGTGTCCCTGCTAATGCCTCGGAGGTACAAAACTTTGTTCTCAGGTAATCATGATATCAATCTATGTCCTTTCTGGTTGACATCAATTGACATATAAGCATGGACAGAATTGTTATCTGCTTGTTATCCCAGATCCCCAATCATGGTCCAGCTTAAATCAAACACGTCCACATCCAAAGATACATCTTCCCCCTCTGACTCTTCTGCTTCGACCAAACCTGTTATGCCAAAACTTGTATCTGCCGAAACTGTCCTTGAAAAGCTCCAACGTCAGGACGGGGGCTTTTATGTTGGTACACAGAATCTCACTCCTCGAGTCGAATATTTTCAAGGAGGGTGTGAAGGTGATGTTTTGATACCAAAACACACATCCGGTGTTGATGAACTTACCCTGCGGGGAGTATTCCAAATAAGTCGTACGGACTTTTACTTCACCCCTGATGGACAGTTTGATCCTGCAAATGTGTTCAATGGAAGATTCTCAGATGTCAAATTATCATGCCATCTGACTGCAACTCGTCACAAAGACTTTGGCTTCTCCTTGGATGATTTTTCCACTATTGTTGACAACTTGTGGGGGTTTGAGAAATTGATTCGACGAGAACGTGATGCCGAATCCTTAAGTACCATTCATACGGCCTTAGGTCTTGATTCCATCAAACTTGTTCACCATTTATTCACGCCAGTAAGCTACTATTCTCATTTCTCAATTAACGCACTCAAAACTTCATCACTAGTTGAGATCAACCGAGAGCTCAGAAGCTCAACTTGCTGGTGATACTGAAGATGATGACACTTTGACCGGTAAGCCAAATATCCTTGTCTCAGACATCAACCTAGTACAACTGACAGTACTACCCACTACCAGACACCACTGCGGACCTTACATCTGATTTTGATATGGCGAACTGGCCAGTTGCAGAACGCTGCAAACCCCACCTCGCAAACCTGGTGGAAACACACACTATCAATCCTCTCCCAGCATATGGCCTTGACCGCAAACTCATACCACCGGCCCAATACGAGAATAAATTATGTGGTGCCATCGTTGAAGTTCATTTCGCATTTTTTCACCATCACATCAAAAAGTCCAAGCGTCACATCTTCAATGCTGTTCTTTGCGATATGATTGTGTTGCGACCTCCATCAAACATGCCTTCCAGTCCACTGAAACAACGCAAACTTGGTGCTGGCCCTGCATCTGACATGCCTTTCAAAGGAAAGAAACAGGCTCATAAAGGTAAATTCTACTTTTCTCAACTGGAGCTGTGCAACGATTCACCATAATGATTTGTTAGACTCGGAAACTGTCTAAATGCACTCTTGTAGTAACACATTGTACGATAGCAAATTTGCCCAGCTTTTCTTGATCATGACTCTAACTCGTCACTCTCCAAAGTTTTGTCATAACTTGAATGTACCACTAATAAGCACTGATGTACATGTAGTATACCACATGCATTCCATTTGTTCCTCTCAAAAATCGATAAGTACACGACACTTGTGGGACAAGGTTGCTGCCGGCGAAGCTCGGCCTTTATCTAGTTCAAGTATATGTGGCTATATATCATAGCCCAATCATTCTTCCTTGTGATTCCCGTGGCGCCTACTACCCAATGCTTGGTGCCTGAAGCCAACATAGCAGCAAACATTGCCTCAAGGCCGGAGCACGTCCTTTCTCCAACTTCTTGTAGCTTACACTATTCTGATCTGTTAAGAGAATGAGCCACGAGATGAAACCAGGGTTTTTGTCTCTTCCTAGAGAACTACAGCTCAACATTTTGAGCTTTCTTTCATGCCGAGATATCCTTCGTTGTACATCCATGAGCCCAATTTATAATTGTGGTGATGTTATTATTGTCCTATATACTTACGATGATTGTCTTGTAGGTATCTAAGGCCCTTCGCCAGGCGTACATGTCCTCTTCCGAGCTTCAGTACATTGTCGAACTCAGTGGCCAACACTTGCTCCATGTTCCCAATACGGACAATGAGAGCATCCCTGTTTCCAAGCGCCTACAACTCTTGAGGGACAAAGCTCACGCATGGTTCAAAGTTGACCCTAACTCTTTCAAAACAGTCTCTCTACCAAAGAACATGTACCCTGACAAAAAGTTCGTCGCAGATGGACATATCTACTTGTGGGATAAAGAAGAGGACATGGCCGCAATCATTCCAATACTTCCAAAGCCCTCACAAAAAACAGTCAAGCGCAACTGGTCTCCAGGAACATTATTTTCAGTTCCTGACTCACACAACCTTGATGTGTTCATGGATCCAGCACAAAACCTGATCGCCATTGCGTGTTCTGTCACTGATATACTCGACTTGGACTACGAGAGACTCTACATCGGCCTCAGAGTCCTGGATAGGGATGGTGTTCACCCCCAAGCTGCTGGACAAACATTGTTTTCGTCGATACTGCTTGCATCCAGGGATGAATACTTTGTTGCAGAGAGTGCCAAGCTCAAGGGATTTGGGAGGCATATTGCTCTGTGCCGCTCATTTGTGTATCCATTCGAGGAGGAGATATGGCAGCTGCATATTTGGGACTGGCAACACTCAACAAGATCTAATGTGAGCCATAGCCAGAAAACGTCTGAAAGACTCGACGGCTGAGTGCTGATTCGCCATCTAGAGCGTCCTCAGTGGCACAATTGACTTACCAAACTCGATTGATTTTTGCTTTCTCGGAGACAATAGGTTGCTTGTTGTCACCGACGAGTTGAAGCTCTATTCAATTGAGGATGTGTCCCAGACGCCACAATTGCTGGCATGCTTCATAATGCCCGGCCTATATCTGAATATCCAGTGCTTCCTTCCGATGGACTATATTGATAGCTCCCCACAGCTACAAGCCCAACAAGCTATGCACACTTCAGATCTCCAAAACCAGCTGCTATGCATTACCATGGCAGCGAGTAGGACCTTCATCATTTCCACGAGGATGTTCTTCAACCTTGAAGGAATAGCAGCAGCAATGCCAGTACCATGGGAGTGCTGGGGTCCTTCAAATACTCGTGTTTTTGAGCTCTCAGATGAATCCAAAGTTCATGTTAGCGGGAATTGAGTCTTGCAGGCATTGTCAGTCGGCACGTCAGCCTCAGGTGACGTGGAGTATACATTGCACATTTTGGACTTCAGCCCACTAGCTGTGACGAACAGGTGGGGTCTGGGTCGAGTGGTGAAAGAACCGTCTACAGTATCAGTAGTCGACCAACCCATTGGCTGGCCTCCTTGGAACTTGATAATGTCCCTGCCTTATGTCGAGGTCATCTTGGACAGAAAGTTTGGTTCTGCTGAATCAGAGCTAGCAGACGTGTGGGTCGATAAGGATAGAATTTATTTTCTTAGCACAAAGTTTGATCATGAAGTGGTAGGTTCAGCACATTACGCAATAGAATATGATGAGCTAGAAGTCATTGATGTTTAGAGTAGAGTTATCTATGTAGTTGCTCCACTATGCATCAATGAATTTATGAGTCCGTGATATTATAGCTGTGGGAACTACAACAGAATATAATTCTTCTCCTGGTAAATATGGCAATGTATACTGCGATAAATCTGAGTTGTTGGTACATAGCTATTAATTTCTCTAAATCTAGATTATTGTGAGGAGTTTACGATAAGGTTGTGATGCTGTAGCGTGCTGGCCAGCAAAAGATGGTAGCATAAGTGTGTCCCTCTTAGTGAGCATTCTCATCTCCAATATTTATGTTGTGAATTACATGGCTATTGAAGGCTTTTTCGTGGAAAGTGGTGTTCGCATCACTCGTCAAATCTAAATTAGCACGCGAGTTTGCGACAATGTTGCGACATTGCACCATCGCTACCTGCAAGGACTGGTAGCGTCAAGCGTGTACATTTTCCAAATGTTCTTATTTTTCTTTTGTTATATTTTGACTATAAGGTAATTTATGACTTTTTGATAGAATACGCATTTCACATGGATCAACCAGGCATTGGCGTTGGCGAATAAATGCATAGCTCCCATAGTTTTGGATGTGGTGCATTCAATATCACTACGATCTTACAAAGTAAGTCTGGTACATACTGAATTAGCAGAGGCTGAGACTCGGCAAGTAGATAAATTTTAAAGCTATGTATACATGAACTCTCAGAGTGGTGTGGCCCATGAATGAAATGAACTTCAATATTTACTAGAGGTTGATGGTGTTGGGCGCGATCAAGAGGTGCATATACTAGCACTGTGCATTTCATACTGCTTCACTGCCGCGTTGACCTGTGGCCGCCTCGTTCCCATAGTACTAGTACACTAGATACTCTGGCAGGATACCGTGACCAGTTCAGACGAGCCTGTCGCCATTCGCATCTGGCACACCTAGTACTGACCAGATGGTGGCAATGCCGCTGGCCTCCAGTTAGTAATGGTCCAACAAAAATACAACAGCCCTGCCCCGGACCTTCGTTCGATCAAAACTTTTCATAGAAAATGAGGTTTCTACAAAATACAGAACAGAACCTAAAAAAATCATAAAGTACAGTAGCATTGAAAGCAATGTGTGAGGGTCAAGAGTAAAAAAGTAAAGCACACCTCTGAGGGAGCCGCGAAAACAAATAATAAGATAATATCGAAGTGATGATCAGCGTCCCAATGCCTAGGACCCAGAAACAGAACACCGTCATGAACCATTCCAATTGAACGTCATATACTCCTGCTGTGCTCGTGTCTCCTATGGGACTGATGGTTTGTTGCATATGGGCTTCTGCACCTGTTGAGGTAACAGCAGAGATGTGAAGTTAGGGATTTGAGATATGAGATACGTCATCAGGGGATGCTGAAACGTATGGCATTCGTAGAGATGAATCAGGAGATTATATTTGACACGCAGGGAGCAGACAATGGTGGGGGCATGGGACTGGAGGTATGGGGACTCTGCGATATGGCGGGTGTACTGGAGACGGCTATGTTTGGGAGGGAAGGAGGATGTGAGGCTGATGCGCTGGCCAACACCGGATATGGATATGGATGGGATTGCGGGTGGTTGCATGGAGTTGTGGGTTGGTCTCACCCCAATGTCGCGTCCTATTAAGAGAGTGAGTGATGGGCTGTATTGAAGAGACAAGGAATACATACTTTACATCGATGCTGATCCGCAGCTGCTGCTAACCAGGTCAAGTTGACTTGTGTACGATCAACAAAATTGAACAGAGTAGTGCTTACTAAGAGAAGTGAGCATCGGTCGGTGGCATGCCATGTGTCTGAAACTCCATACACACTCTAAAAAGCAAGAAAGTAAGATTGAGAGTGGAAGAAGTGAGTGTGAACAGACTTTTGTTTCTCCTGTAACGGAATCAGATATTTTGCTGGTGGTAAGTTTTGTGAAGGGAGTTGGCTGATTGAGATGATGGGCTCTTTTGAATGAGAAGGAGGCAGTCTGACTCGGAGAGTTCAGAGGCTTCTTGCTTTTGCGAGAGCTTTCGGGCTGCTGTCAATTTATGCAATAAACCATCATTTCTTGGAATGGTCTACGCGCGCGATACCTGAACGCCCCGAATGTTTGGCGAACTCAATCAGAGGCACCCAGCCTGGCAGAGGGTGGCGTTCATGCAAAGCTGATTCTTGTCTTGAATGAATTCTTGGTAGACTTGATTGATGCGCACATATCTCGTGTTATATCTAATGAGGGACAAACATGGTTCTAGATATTGACATCAGTTGAAACAGAGCTATGCACCGCCTTACCAACCATGCTAGAACTGGTTTGAGAAATCAGCAATATGTCGCCCGGCATTCTCACCAATGATAAGCATCTGGCAAAGACAGGCCTCAGACTGAGCATGGCACTTGAAGTCGTTCTCATCTCGGCACTGCTTCCACAGACTTGCCACACCGAGTCACTGTAGACATGTACTATACCCTTCAATTTCATCTTATTGGCGAGGTGCTTTGGAGTGCTGATTGGATGTTGAACATTAGTGTTATTTGTTCTTATAAATGTCAGTTTGACTGACCTTCTGCATGTTGAGCCAGGTAAAATTGAGGTACTAACCGTACTAGTAGTAGTACTGGTAGTTCAAGTTGGCCTGAAGAGAGCTTAGTCATCTTGAACAATGCACCATCACGGTTCATACGGCCCTCGACCTCGACTCGGACACAACCGGATGATTTCGGACGATCCAGTCTACTGAGCATCCTTACAGTCTGTCTGAGTCTGAAGGAAAAAATTGCTAGAAAGTATCCGTATCCTTACCATACCGCAGATGATGAACACGCGTGAGCTTTCGAAGAATGATAATGAACATCAGTGAACTAAGAGAATCCCAAAAAAGATATATATTACATTGACGATCCAAAAGATGACTAGAAAACTGGTTGGAACGAACAAAATCAGGTACTATTACACCAATGTACATGACAAGATCTATAGCTGGAGGAAATAGGACATTTCTAGTGATCGTAACATGCTAGGATGAGCAACCCGTCAATACAAAGTGTTTGTCAGTGAGCAGTGCATCAAAATACGACAGTTTAGTGGGATCAATTTGAGAAATTTGATCTGTAAGGTATTCAAAGTATCGAGCATTGTCCAGAGTGTTAAGCTCGGCTTGCATGAAAACACCTGTTTCGTGTTGTCTTAAACCCCACCTACACGTTGTTCCTCCGAGAGAGAAGGCATTCATGAGCCGCAACTTCCACTTGTCTGAGCCATCGAAGATGTATTGACTGTATTGTTGCTCCAACAGCACGATTTCCAAAATATTGGTGATCGCGCGATTTGCAAGCGGTACCAGGAATGGCTGAACGGTCCCGTCTCCTGCACGCAACTGACGTGAAAGGTCAAATCAGAAAGAGAACATTAAGGTCGACATACCTTCAAGAGTCCGTCAAGAAATGAATCGTTCAACAGCAAGGACTTGACCATGTCAATGCGGGCTGTTTCGATTGGTTGTCCCTCACGGTGTTCAACAATCGGCAATGCCAGTTCATACGCGACAAAGACCACGAGGCGTCCACACGCCATAAAATTGTTGAGGATGGTGGTGGGGACGCCCCTTAGCTTCTTTATTTCGCCTTTCGCATCAGCACACTTTCTCCATTTACGGAGCTCCACTGTTTTTCGTCGATGAGTCACAAGGCGGGGATATGGACAGGAAATTACCGTTTGCATATTGAGCGACTGCAGTATCGAGCGCTTCATTCGTTCAATCCGTTAAAGTGTCATCGGTGGGGAAGAAGGTGTTCTCAAATGTAAGTCTCATCATGTTCGTGTAGGCCTGCGCCTTCACTTGTTCAATCAACTGCGGTGGTAAAACGATCATCTGAATGACTCGGATAGAGTCTGGTATAGACTGAGGCTGTACGACGCCCGTACTACGTTTGGAGTTGGACTGTCGTCGGGATGCTACTGCTGTGTAATAGTCATGCTGAGGCTTAAAATCTCTGGGCCTTCGGTTCAACTTCTGGTGAACGGAATCAAGCGGAAAGTCAAAAGGATGAGTTGGAACCTCAAGGGCCGAAAGCGGATTACTAGTAGTGTGCGACGACGAACCGACATGTCCTTGAGCATGGATTGGCCACAAGGGTAGATTTGGAAGGTTGGGGGGTAGGTTGGAAGGGTTTTGGAATACTGGAGTTTGTACTGGCCATTCAGGCTGCTGCTGGCTGTCGCCGGCGTTGTAGTTGTAGGGATTGTTGACAACATTCAAGTTAACGTTGTAGGGGTCTGTGGCGTGATTGTGATTGTAAGATTGTCTGTGGTCATAGCCATAGTTGTCATGATCACGATGTTGTAGCGGGACGCCAGAATTCGATGCGTTCAAGTCGTGATGGGTGAGATCGGCCACTGTAAAAGAATTGAAACTGGGGTGACTGCCGCCCATAGGTTGCTGGGCGGCAGCAGTCAATTGTCTGGAAAATTCTTCCCACTGTTGATAATGATGATCCATGTTTCAACTGCCGTTAGCTACTACTAGTAGTACTAGGCTAATTGAATCAGTAACGTTCACAGTAAGCATAAATGCATGACATACCTTCGAGTTTGGGATGTGATAGCCTGGTAGCGTAGAGGTTTTTCGACAGAATGGAGGCGAGAACCTGAGTGTACTACTACTAGCGGCGAATGACCGTGTTGTTGCAGCCAAGCAGTCGGGCTGTGCTTGAAGCTGCATCTCCATTGGCTGGCTGACACCGTCAATATCAGTCCTATCCTGGTTATTTAGTCAAAGATCTAGTACACAAGTCTTACCTTTTACGTCGCTATTCAGTACATGCTACTGAGGCTCCTGATGCAGTTGAAATAAGTTGTGAAGCGTGATTATTTGTAAATTAAAGCATTGACTAAAAAAGGCAGGTCATACAGATTCGATCCGATCATCCTGTTTACCCATTATGGAGGGTATTTTTCACACTTGTTCTCACAGGATTATGCGATGATCATGTTTCCCTTCTAGGTCTCTAGGATGCTGGGCCACAACCAAAATGAGAAATCATTGTTCTGGGATCAATTTGGGATATACCCTACACCGTCTGTTGCAGATAACTTTAGTACTACAAAGAGGAGAACAAATGAGGAATCGGACATAATACGGCCCGTGACGAGATATCTACAGCCAGCAAGAAGTTCTACAGGTCGCAAAAGTTCCATAAATAGAAAAATTTTATCGTAAGGGTGTAGTAGTACAATTACAGCCCAAACATGCCATCTGTTACGCAAGATCAATAAGAGTTCGGTAATAGAAAATCAATTTCATAATCACTTCAGCGGTGGGACTCCGTACATTTCACTGCGCTTTTACACACGGACCGAGACCCTGACTTGCTAGAACGATCTTCATCCGAAAGCTGTTACGACACACGGTCGTGTGCGACTAGGATAATCTAACAGCGACAACCACGACAGTGGTACTGAGTGCTGAGAGTCGTCGGCCTTTACAGACAAGCAAAGGTTGCGTACTCGAACGTAGCTCGTGGTGGTTAACGAGGGGTTACGCTGAGATGATAGCAGGGTTTACAGACAGTGAGAGGCGTCACTGAAGGTACGAGTCGATGTCGAGCAGGTAGCTTTAGCGGGACAAGGAGTTCAAGGGTAAACCTAGTAAGATTAAAGTAAGGAACATCTACTTTAATCTTCGACCTTATATAAGGCTACTCTTCGTATCTAAGCTCAGCCTAAAGCTGGGTTCTAATCTGCTTATCTACATGAGTCAGAGATAGCGTCCATGAGGCGGGCTTCTATCGTAGATAGGGTCCATGCGGTACCCTTCTATCAGTACATGAGGCAGCACGAGGCTTGCCTTCTATCTTGATAACATAAATAGGTCTTCTAGACCTATGTCGTCATGTGTCGTCATGTGCAGTCCAGACCGCTTATCTAAGCCGGCAGTTGCCGCTTATCGTCTATCATCATCTATCGTCATCTATCGTCATAGAGCTGGTGAGACTCCGGTATCGTCTATAGCCGTGCGGTGGCAGAGGGCTGTTCTGCTGGCAGGGGACTCATGCCATGTTACTGTAACAAAAGCATGGCGCTTGCATCCGAGTTTGTTGGGCTTGCAGGCAAGCGACCCTCATCACCTGCTTGTGATTCCTGCCCACGAGCACTGACCTCAAAGGTGTCTTCATCACTCGTGGGCAGATAGTGCTCATGAGCAAGAAATTCGAGGTGATCAAGCTGTGCGTCAGTAGCAATGAAAGATGTCCTATCCTGACTATATGCTGCAATACTGAAGGCTGTGCGAGTTTTGAGCTCCTCCATGCTATAATTGGCAAGTGATTCTAACGAGATGGCTAGAGGTTCTTTCGAGGCATTGGCAAGGCAAGCAGCTTCATCCTCGAGAAGTATCTGAAGAAGCCTTGTGTGTCACTGAGAAACTTCAATTTCCCAAGCGGAGGCTAAGGCGCGCAATCGCTTCCATTCAAGATCAGCTTCCTTCGTGAGGACTGCTTGAGCAACAGCCTCAGAAGACATGTTTCTCAAGCCATGCTCCACTAGACTTTTGCCCTGGTACAATGTTTGTCAATCAATGTTTCAGCCGTTACATAAATAATAAACATACTCTCTCAACATCTACTGGTACCATATCAGAGGGTCCAATATACCTTTCAGCGAAGCGGAGCTCCAACATTCTGGGACGTCTCCAATAGCCGGAGGGATTGTCCGAATGTTTCGCCTTTGCACGCTTTACAACAAAAGACAAATAGCTGATTATGGGGGGAAGGGATGCGGGTGCATTGATATCGTCGTCCTCGGTGTTGGAAGATGATGGTGATAACGACCTGTGACGTTTGATGGGTTTGGTTGGTGAAAAATCTCGAGTTCTGCGGAGAGTTTGAGTCATAGGCCTGCCTTGCTGGAGTGTCTTCAGAGAAAGGCCCGTAAAATTGTGACTGGGCCTACCTCTGGCCTCCGAGTTATCGACATGATGGTCAGGACTAGAGCCTCTAGTAGAGCTCGGAGGAGGTGTAAGACAAGGGTGCATGATGAGTATGTGCTAGGTGACCTTGCCCTGGTGATGGAAAACAAACTATGGGAGGCGAACTGGTCTAAAAATGCTTATGAGGACCTTTATGACATGCCTACTAATGGGATATTAATATGATATGGAAGGGACATAATCACCCAAAAAAGCTGAAGGGTTAGTTTAGGCAATTCTGACACTCCGTAGTATGTAGGTAACACGCACCGCAGTGAATTAAACCTTGTCACCTGTTTGGGAATAAATTGGGTTCTGATCACACCCTATAGTAGGAAAGTCGGACTCAGTAGTAACATCATGGGAGTTCAAGCACTGCCAGTAGTGGAATGATGGGCTACCATGACTCAGTACTCAGTACTCAGATCCAGTTTACATGAACTTCGGGTTTGTTATCATGGAGTGACCCGAAACTTGGAGTTGCTGCTACCACTAAACAGATCTAGAGTGAGTACTTTTTCCCAGGGAGTAGGAAGCAATGTTGCTGAGTTGTGAAACTGCTTCGAAGCGAAGATTTTTTGCGGGAAAGTGTCCAGATAAGGCAACATTGTAGTAGTATGCCAAATTGCCAATTACCATACGTACGAGCAACCGTGGTCCGTGGCTTGATCAACAGTCATCAACTTGAAGTTGCAAAAATCATAAGTACTTCGACAGTCGACTCATCGACCCTATGGCGGCCTGAGCTGAAGCTAACAAGTAGTATTCATGCGGCTCTCAGAATCTTTCTCTATCCTGCTTCTGTTGTTTGCAATGGTATCTTGCGGTGCTCTTGGTTGCTCTTGGGAGAAAACAACAGACAATCGAGGCCTTAGTAGGCACCGCGCAAGTTGCCATCTTTTTAAAAGGTCTACCATCCTTGCAATGCAGAAGAGACAACAACAAGCAAGAGACGCAACATTAGGAACCTTAGTTCCAAAATTTGCCCAGTCAGTGAACACCTCGCGAGTGAGTAATCCTCCTACTTTGAATGGGAACCCGAGTCTCCGCAAGACCTCAACAGACTCGGAAGTACCGTCACTACCATACAATATTTTACAACTCGTTTTAACAGAGAATCGCACCAGTGAGGTCCCATGTTACAAGGGCTCGTCCAAGACCAATTGCCGCTTGCAAACCTCTAGCAAACCCTGCTTGGGTGTCATTATCCGATGCCCCCGGTGGGCTCACTCAGCTTGCTGCTTTGCACCACCCTCTTGATTCGGACTCAGCACATGGACAACACCTTGACTATGTTGAAGTCGCGATGGACTTGGAAGACTCCAACTTTGATATTGGATCTGACTATGATAACTTGTGTTTGTACTTCATTGTTGCTGCATCTGATGTCTGCTAAACACATGACTATTTTAGAAGAACCAGTGCTTCTACGAAGGAGACGCATTCCGAGGCCTTTTGATGATATCCTGTGTTCAGTCGAGGATCTTAAGGGCTCCGTTAATGCCCCATCACTCCCAGCCCAATCTAGAATCAAACGGGTACTTTTAACTCTAAGAGACTCGCTCCAGACTGCATTCAGTTCGATTGGAATCTGCTGGCTATATCCCCGCCGTCCTTCTTTTGAGCCCAATACATACATTCCGTCTTCGTTACTTGTGAGATCATGTCCAACAGTTTTCTCCCCAGCAACAGATTCACCACCGGTAGCCTTACCTCCACCCTACCCCTTTCCTAACATGACCATTTATCGCCTCATGTCCTGGATGAACTCAGGGAGCCACTAAAAATCAGAAACTGAGGTTCAGTGCCTGGTCAGAGATATCCTACAAGCAGACGATTTCGACATCAAGGATCTTGAGGGGTTCTCTGTGAGGAGAAGCTTGCGAGAATTGGACACGGCCGAGGGTGTGGAGAAGGTCAGTTTCCCAGACGATTGGATTGAAACAGATGTCACCATTGATATTCCAACAAAGTCGAAGGAAGAAGGACCCAAGGCATATACCATCCCTGGATTTCATTATCATCCTCTTGTCGAAGTAATTCGCGCAGCATTTTCAGATGTCCAAGCCGGCGCATTTCATCTGTTACCTTTTAAACGGCTATGGAAGGATCCTTTGGACGACACTCAGGAGCGATTATTGGATGAACTTTACATGTCTGATGCCTGGATGGAGGCTCAGGACAATCTCCAGACGCTGCCAAAAGAGCCTGGTTGTTCATTGGAACGTGTCATAGCGGGTCTCATGTTTTTTTCTGATGCCACGCACCTAGCAAACTTTGGAACGGCCAAGGCTTGGCCACTTTACCTGTATTTCGGAAATCTTATGAAGTACACGCGATCATTGCCTCAATCAGGAGCATGCCATCTAGTCGGATTTCTGCCCTCGGTGAGTCCTCCTGATTGCTCTAGCCCCAACGACATCTCAACGGTTCTTGTCAGCTTCCTGACAGCATCAAGGATATGCTGAGTGGCCTGTCTCGCATATCAAAGACTGGCATGATGTCGCTTCACACCCACTGTCGCAGGGAACTGTTTCAAGCATGCTGGGGCATAATGCTTGATGAAGACTTTCTTGATGCATATCGACACGGTATTATTTTGAAATGTGCTGATGGAGTGTTGCGGAGGATATTTCCCCGAATCTTCACCTATTCAGCTGATTATCCGGAGAAGTACTGCCCTCCTTCGCCTCAGTCAAAACTGTTGGATTACTCATAAATTTCTAGGGTTTTAATTGCGACTATGAAAGATATGGGCTTATGTGCATGCCCTCGGTGTCTCACGCCGAAAAGCCTCTTTGGTTCTCTTGGTCTGTTAGAGGATATGAAAAGTCGTCTATACAATCTCCGAGTGTACGCTATTGCAACGGTTGTCAGGGCTCGTGAGTATATCTACAATGAGGGAAATACTGTAGACCGTTCAAAGGTTGAATGCACCCTTGGATATGGTTCATGGGTACCTACTATAGTAAGTGCAAATGATTCCTTACGGTTTGTGATAAGCTCATACAAACTACTCGTAGAATCGATTTGCTGAGAAGCTTGGCTCACTCGGCCTAGACCCATTCCACATGCTCGTCGTTGACTTCATGCATGAATGCGAATTGGGTATGTGGAAGGCACTCTTTACTCACCTTATCAGGCTTCTTTACGCCCTTCCTGGGGGTAGCCAGCTGGTTGCTAAACTCGACACCAGGTACGCAGGTTGTTGTTACCTATCTACTAACAAGAATTAATTTGCAATCTCATTGTAGGTTTCGCCAGGTTCCGACTTTTGGTAATGGCGTAATTCGAAAGTTCGCTAACAATACCTCGGAGATGAAAAGATTAGCCGCGCGCGACTTTGAGGATATCTTACAGGTTTTTGTGCTATCTGTTGTTCTGTATCAAGCTCGCTGACGTGCTCTCCATCGTTAGTGTGCTATTCCGGTTTTCGAAGGACTATTCCCCCCCGACCACGATACAGCTGTGCAGTCCTTGCTATACCGATTTGCACAGTGGCATGCGCTCACTAAACTCAGAATACACTCAGATTCTACCATAACTTTTCTTGAAGAGACATTCAAAACTCTCTCTCAGAAGCTTCGCAAGTTTCGATGCGATACCTGTGCTGCCTTCAATATGGTGGAATTGTCAAAAGAGAAGGCAGCTCGCCAATGAAGGTCTGCTCAATGCTCCGAAACTAATACCGTCTCTCTAGAATCAAATGGGCCGAGGGTCAAGATGTTCAATTTGAGCACATACAAATTTCATGCAATGGCAGATTATGTGAGAACCATTAGGCTCTTTGGAACCACAGATTCTTTCACGACTCAAATGGTAAGCACCTGATACGTTCCCACTGTCTACATGAAGTTAAGTTTGGTTAGGGGGAGCTCGCTCATAGAGCTCTGAAAGCCTTTTATCCGCTGACAAGCAAGTTAGATACACCAGCGCAGTTGGCCAAGCACGAGCGTAGGCATCGCGTACTCCGTCGGGTGGCAGAAGCAGGAGGTATAGCACCCTCTAATATTCAATCACCTGCCAATGTCCTCCCTTCAACGTCGGATGGAATTCATCACCAAATCGCGACCAATCAGAGCAATCCAGTCGATCTATTCGCATTCCTTTGAGAAAACAATGGTGATCCAGCTGTTAAGGTAAATGTCTTGTTGCAGTAGGGATTCGCCTTACATTTTCTCATGACAGTTGTTAGAATTTTATACCAAAATTCAAGGACCACGTCCTTTACAGGCTGCGGAAACTAGATATTACCTATTGGGACCACACATTCACGGACGAAGAACACAACTCGGTGATCATTCCTAACAACACGATCTACGCAGTCCAGACGATGCAGGTTCACTACACCACATATGACCTCAGACATGAATATGACACCATCAACCCTTGGACGCATGCTGACATTATGGTGCTTTCTGGTGAGACGACACCTAGCCATCCATACTGGTATGCCTGTGTATTGGGCATCTATCACTTGGAAACATGGATCCATGATGACGGTCAACCTGTGAAGCAACATCTTGAAGTTCTCTGGGTCAGATGGTTAGCTCCACTGCAGAACTATAAATCTGGCATAAGACACGCTTGTCTTTCCAAGGCTGCATTTGTCGAAGAATTGGACCCTGATGCATTTGGGTTTCTTGATCCCAGGCAGGTAGTTTGAGGAGCTCATCTAATTCCCGTGTTTGTGTCGGGACGTGGTACAAGCTCCCTTCGCTATGGCAAATCATTGGCACATCCCGAGGGGGGGCTAGATAATTGGAATGAGCACTACGTTGGGATGTGAGTGTATAACTTTTCCTATGACGTATTAATGCTCGCCTTTTGGGACAGATTCGTCGATCGTGATATGTTTATGCGGTACACCCATTTTGGTGTCGGGCACCCGGTAATGCTGCGGAGGATGATCAGAGACTGTGAGTCACTGGCACCAGCTAATGCCATGGATGTTGTAGACGGAGAGGACAGTAATAGTGAGGATCACAGGGAGGACGATGATGAACAGGAAGTGGGCGATGATGAACAGGAGGAGACTGATGACGAGTTTAGTGACGAGGAGCTGGAGGATGATGAGGAGGGGGATGATGAGGAGGGGGATGGAGAGGACGATGAGGGTGATGATAATGGAGAGCATGAGTTTGACGACCTTTCTTTTTGAATGAATCGCTCCACTGACTCCAAGCCTGGACTCTCCTTTTAGCTTTGGGAGTTCTTTTAAGTTAGCTGCTATCATGAACGTTGGGGTCTTTCGACCGGCAATAATCATTCACTCCTCTCTCCCGGTGATACTACTACTAGGCAGTTATAGACGTCTTCCAATACTTCAAATACCGTGACCACGAGATTGAAACTAAAGATGTCTATTTCACTATAGGTATATAAAGATATCCGATACAATTTGGATTTAACAACATGTGTATTGTACTATGTAACTCATACATACTAATACTAAGTGGAGTGCCTACTAGTGCTACTGCAATTTACGTTGCCCTGTGGGAATGTCTCACTTGCAACTCCCTCGTGCCACGTCCTGCTTACTATTCACGGTATATCTACGCAGCTGTCTGGTCTTGCTACGGGCCTTTACTTCTGGCAGGTTGGAAAGACTCGGAAGGGGGATGCAGTGATAGCACCAGTAAGTCAACGATATCATTACCAATCATTGGAAATCACCTCGGACATCACAGGAACTGTTACTGCTACCTTTGATAGTCACAGTGGTGTCTCTCATCCTCCCCGCAGAACGCTCGGCATCATGCTTCAGAAAGGTGTGGTTTGCCCGAACTCTCTTACTATTGTGCTCAATCGATAGACGGCGAAGACGAATATTACGAGCTCCTACTACTACTGTGCGACTGCGATCTCAGGCTTCGGCAAAAAGATACACACCAATGTCAGTACTCTCGGATGATCAGAAGCGCAATCTGCAGCTCACTATTGGACTTGTTGGAGGTTCCAGGATTGTCCTTGTGGATGAGTATACATCCAGCGTCGATCTATCATCCCGCCGGGCATTGTGGAGGACTTTGACGTCTGTTCACCTTGACCGGATCAATTTACCACTCGTTTGTTGGACGAAGCTGATCTGTTGGTCGATAACATAGTCATTTTGGCCATGCCAGGCCGCAAGCTGGCAGCCGAGTGCAGCACTCCTGTTGTTCTCACGTCAAACCTCGGGCAGAGATACGTGTCCAAGTCATGTTCAAGTTCCCCGATTTGACTGAGGACCTTTCAAAAGCACCCTCTGAAACTTTGGACAGGATTCGCTAAGTTTGCCATCAGCACTCTCCTCGCAGAGCCAGGCGTCATACCACCTCAAGTCAAAGGATTCCGTTGTTTGAAGAAGGTCTTCCAGCTGTTGGATAAGGAGCACAACGCTCTCCACGTTGCATCCTGCGATGTGTTGAATGCTATTGCCCTCATCGGTGAGCCCTTAAACTGCAGACACATGGGATGGCTGACATGAACACATGCAGGTAACCCCTCCATTGTTCTCATTACTGAGTTCTCTATGGGAACACATGCGAAGATGAATAGAGACATGTGAGCAAGGCTCTCTGAAATGTAGCTGATGGCAAAAGAAATTGGTATCACAACGCGTACCTTTTCTTTGAAATCTTCCTAAGCTTGCCTCTAGTAATTTCAGCACGTCAACAGTGGCTATCTAGATTCCACAAATGAACTTCAGCTCCGGAAAACAAGGTCTCTTGGGTAAGCACATCGTTCGCTATGATATCTGCATTTTTTGCACTATTCTGAACTCAAGGTCGCTCATATTAAAATAACTTGGTTTCAGTATGTTTCCTGAAAGGTACCTTTCAAATTGGTGGGCTCTTAAATCGGTAGTGAACCCTCCGTCTTCTGTTTTTAGTGATGAGCCTTATGAAAATGACCCATGCGTACTACATACGGAAGCCTTATGTCTGCTTTCTACATATAGAAGTTTTATATACATACGATAAATATAGAAGCCCCATGAATATTATGCTATGTACGGAAGCCATGTGTGCCTTCTACATATGGAAGCCTTATGTATGCCTACTATATATGGAAGCTTTACACGTACCTACTATGGAGTACTAGGCACGGGTCATTTTCATAAGGCTCATCTGCCCCAAAGTTTGTTTCCGGTGACCTCGACAACTTCCGACTGAAGGCTCCCCACCGACACATGGACATGCACACCTGTCTTATACCTCTTCTGAGCTCTATGATCACGGTATATTCACAGTTTGTAACAGGCCTTTTCATATGACGAAACTCCAGCAAGACAGCGCTACTACAGCATTTAGGTAATTTTTTGCATTGGCTACTAGCAGTACTAGTGACGTTATCGTTGAAGGTACAACAATTCAGATGGTGAGTCTGAACAATGTTGGGTCTTGCAGAACCTAGCTGCTATTCGACCCTAAAGGGTTTCTGGACCAGGCTCAAGGCTCAGAGAAGAGGAAATATGATAGAAACTTGCTGAATACTCAGACTCATAGTAGAACTGGTGAAAAGGTAACTTTCTTATGTAAGCTACAAAGTGCCAACATAAGGTAAGGTAAAGACAGTCTCTACAAGCCTAGCCAGAAATGAATCCCTACATCGTGCTAACTTTTTGATATGTTCCCTTATAGGTACTATGTGTTTTTAAGTAATTACTAATTACTTTTGCCGACGCTGAACCTGCCAAAGGACAGCCATCATATAAAGCAGATGCTGCATGAAGTCAGTCTTATCCATATCCTGTCCTCTGGTTTATCTTCTTCTCTTACTCACTGTAAACGATCATGTCTCAGGTAGAGGGCGGCTCACAACCTTCAGCAACACCCGAAGCTTCCAAGTCGGCAGCAACGTCCTTAGCAGCAACGTCCTCAGCGGTGGTGACATCCGACAGTGCTCAACAGAGGCAGAAAATTGCATTATTAGAGGAGAAACTGCAAGTTCTCGAGTCCGGACGTAGGGTGAAACAAAGGTATGTGCACCTTGAAGTCCTTTAGATTGGCTCACCATGATTGCCACCGGCAGGGAGACCAACTACTTTATGTCGCAGGGAAGAGCCATCAGACGAACAGTGTCATTGTTTGACAACGTTGAAGATTTAATAACTGAGAACGACAGGAGATGCGACAACGGAGACGACGAGGTAACCATCGAGTAAGTCCTGAGTCCATCCCCGCATCATGAACGCTACTCACGGGTCTGTCAATCACAGTCAGGATCATTTACAAATGGGATATATCATCCTTAACAACTTCCTCCCGTGGTTTCACCCAAAGTGTTCAGCCATGGAGTACGAGGATTCCGTGCAAATGTTAAAAAAGGTATGCTTCAGTAGTATAAATAATTGACTTTCTGTTGAGTCATTATGTAGCTTAGGCAGGGGGCCGATAGTGCTCGTGGAGACGACACTTCAAAGCTCAAGAGCCTTGTCCCAGATTGGGTCAATTGCGCATTCAAACCCAATCCGCCAGTCGACCACGAGGATAAGTACAGCCGTGGATTTGTTAATGACACGTGCGGAAAATTACTCTGTCCAACCGAGTTGGACTGGAATAACCCTACGTAAGTGTTATTGTACTCAGGACCTTATTATGCCTCACTAACTACCTGCTAGTATCAGAGCGGGAATTAGGGATCGCACTGATGGTTATATCGTGACAGAAATGTCCTGGCCAACATTCCTGTATGAAAGATACACCGCCGATGAGAATAATCTGGAGGAGGGTCTCTTCAAAAGTGCCCTTTTGGTCCAGGTGCGTCGTACTTAAGTAGCTCGACGAAAATCTGACTTTCAGCAGGCCTTCAAGTCTATATTCACTTCTCCCTCTTCCGCAAAAGAGATTGACAGTGAAGGCGATGGTGCTGATATTATTGAAAACAATAGACACGCTAAAAGGCAGTTTTCCGGCAAAAAAGTCAAGACCCATGTGGCGCAAATCATTAAGATGCATAAGGTTTCGCCGCGCTCAATCGCATATGTAGCGTGCCAAGTAAGTGATTTTGTTCTTTGTTTGATTTCTGACAACGTTATATTATGCTCACAGTTACGATTTGCACTTTCGTCTGTGACTTCATGGTGCTCAGTTGATGGTGACTTCGATTATGTACAATTCTGGTATCACATTGTAGACTTTTTCGAGAAAGCCCCTGGCCGAGTAGCCCAGCAAAAAGTTGACCGACTCCTCGCATGGTGGACAAGGTACACTATTTCTAGTTTCAACGCTCCCCAACTGACTCAGATTTCTGTTTACTAGGAAGGTCTTTGGAACAAGTCATTGTGCAGAACTCAGCGATGCAGCCAAGTCTAGCATGTCCGTAAATGCTCTCGCAAGGCAGAGGGTGCAAGAGGATGATGCCCTCTTCGATTCCGAATAGTCGGACTCTCGTTTTTAACTATATTACATTAGTGACTTGCTGTTTTAATGTCATGGTTTAACCGTCTTTTGCTTGATTACAAGCCCGGGTAGATGATCTAAACAACAATTGAGTTTTATTGGTATCCATACAATCATTTGAGATCTTGTGAACCTCATGGACAGAATTGAGGAAATGCAGTGCGACTTGTATTCTTAGTCTGCATCCCAATCACATAGAAAAAGGCATACAACTGCGAAGTAACAAAATGCGGCTTCGATAGTGGTGATATCTGCATTGTCTTGTTCTCATGGGCATCTCAGACAGAAAGCACAGATGCATGAAGTAACAAAATACAGCGCGAGAATGGTGATATCTCTACCTTCAAGTTCCCAAGACCATCTTAGGGCAAAACGCACAGAAGCGCGAGGTGACAAAATTCAGCTCAATAGCGCTGATATCTGCACCTTTCAATTCTTACGAGCATCTCAGACAGAAACCACAGACGTGTGAGGTAATTAAATCGAAGCGCGAGTAGGGCAATATCTGTATCCTTCAGATCCAAAGACCATCTCGGAGCATCAAGCAGAGAAGTGCGAAGTAACAAAATCCAGCTCGACAGTGGTAATGTCTGCACCGTCTAATTCTCACGACCAGTTCACAGCGAAAAGCAAGGAAGTGCGAAGTCACAAAATACAGCTCAGCAGCAGTGATATCTGCATCTTCCAGCCTTCCTGAACAGCAAGCATAGACATTTAATGTCACAAAATACAGTGTGATAACAGTGATATCTGTATATTCTAGTTCCCATGGCCATCTCATTGTGAAAGCTGGGGATTACCCAACAATAGCATAATTGTTAGGAATGGCAAATGGTATCGCTGGCTTGCCGGATGGCATGGAAAACAATTACTAAATTAAGGTGCTAGAACAAACAACCTTACTGACAGTGTGCGGTGACAGTATTCAAGTCTGGAACCGCGAAACGACAGTAACTGTATAATATATTGAAATCATAGCTTCGCTGATGGCATGTAGAATAGTCCAGATGTTCTCACTTTCTAACCACACAAAAAATCATTAGTGAAGTAAGGCATAAAATACACAATTTCACTGACAATGGCAAAATAGACAGGACATATACCAAATGGTAAGTAGAGCACCAATGTGAACCATAAGCCTCTGCTTTTGAGTCTCTAGCTAAGTGACTGTGCTATGACAAAGCAGCGGCTACGCAAAGCGCAAGCAATCTTGTGAGAATTAGCCAATGATATCCACCTCACCAAAACTGCATATTCAGAGCAGACGGGCGAAAAATCAGAAGTAGGATGCAAATGAGTTTTAAGATGATCGTTGCACAAATTGCCGCCCATGAGAAGTTAGAACAACTTTATGGAATAGCCGATAGTGCCTCACAAAGATTCATAATATACATTCAAAGCAGCCAGTCCGAAGAACTAAATCAGTATCTAATACAGATCTCTCTCGATCGGTGCACATACCGATAGTATCTGCAAGGTATGGCCATTAGCTCTTATCTTAGCCATTGCAGACCTTGTTCTGGATGCGGCAGCCACATTTCATTGAGACAGACCATCAGCTTTTGTCCCACCTAACCCTCGATCTTGAGTTTAGGTGATCCGTGAGTCTTTGGCAGGTTAAAAAACTGTCCACATCAATTGAAACCTCGGCTTTCCTGTATAAAGTCAAATATCACAATGTAACAGTCAGTAGCAGAATTATTCAGATGTTGGTGTTTGTGTACTATATATGGTGATATATGTCTTTCTCAAAATTCCTCCGGTTCGCTGATGATATGACTCTACTTTGCCCTCGCGCGAGCTCAGTCATCAGTATTGAAGTTCCTCCTGGTCCCTCTCTGTATGCACAAATACCTCCTAGTATCAGAGGCTCCTTCGCTCGATACACTTTCCAATTTTATTCCCGGTGAAGTGCTAATTATGGACGCGGATGGACTCGTACAATCAGGATATGTTACTCTGCAGTACATCACCTTCCGTGCTTGCCTCTAGTAGCACTGACGGTTGCATCCAGTGAATGTTAGCGTGTCAAGGCTCGTTCCCGCTGTATCACTGAGCTTCATCTATGTCGTGTCCGTCTCCTCCACCCATACCTCATCGACACTGCATCAACCTTCAAAGCTTCACCTGTGCCATGTCAGGCTTACCCCATGCCACGTCAAGGCTGCGTCAAACCTCGTTCATCGACGTTGAATGAGTTAAAAATCTCATAATTTTAAATCACCTATTCCTGTTCAACATGATCAAACTCGTCAAAATCAAAAGTGTTCTCCTCGAGCACCTCAACTTCCTTTGTTGACGACGGGTGGACTTCCCAGCCTCTACGCCAGTTATGATGTTGTGTTGTCGAAGGTTTGCACGAATGTTGCTGTGTTTCAAATGTGTCGGGATAACCGCTGATGGAAGTACCAAGACTGATAACACCGCGTTTGACAAGGATTGACCTGTCCGTGTTTTACCAGGATCACCGAATCGGGAAACGACGGGAGTTTCCGTTTTGAAACCTTCTTTATACCCTCTCATACTTCTCATTAAGCGTTCATTTCCCATTTGACACTCGAAACGCTGCTACTGTGCTCGCCAGTGAGCACGATGAGCAGGTTTTGCCTCTGACACTCTCTTGCACGGGTCTCCCTTGGATAGTATCTGCCCCTCGTGCACAACCTCTTCCAGCTTGTCCCACTTGTCTTCTGCGACACACTCTGCTACCTGCTGTGCCTTGTCTTCATCAATTCTTCGATAATCTCCCACCTGCTGCACCTTGTCTTCGTCGACAATCTCCTGCCTCCTGCGGCTCGCTGTCTTTGATAATCTCCCACCTGCTGCACCTCGTCTTTGTCGACAATCTCCTGCCTCCCGTGGCTCGCCATCTTTGATAATATCCCACCTGCTGCACCTCGTCTTCATCAACAATCTCCTGCCTCCCACGGTCCGTCTTCTCCCACCTCCTGAATCTAGCCTACTTCTTATCCTTGAGTCAGACCTTGACGTGCTCTCCCACCTTGCGCACCCACCTCCACTTCAAGTTGGTGCAAGTACTAGTATGTGTACGTACCCACAGACTCATTTATAACACGCTGATTCTGACCTTAATATAGCCCCCAAATGCAGGAAAGGATGTATTGACGACTCTGGTCAACCACCTCCTTTGAAGGGTCACAAGTGCCCTTTTCGCAAAGCATCTCAAGCTCAACCCATACACATACTGGATGATAGTGCTAGGCCATCCAAGCGACAGGTGGATTTTTTGTAGCTTTCTTTTCTATAATCATTGACTTTGCTTGATAGAAGACTCGGTCTTATGTGAGCAGCCCCCCTGGGGATCTGACACATGTGATATCATCTGTAGATACAGTGAACGTTTCTGTCCCTGGGCTGTTGCTCACAGTAAGTGATGGCAATGTTTTGTGATGTTGAATTGATCGACTCACATTCCTTTCAGTTGCCCATCTTTGATGCTATTGATACAGCGGCTAGCTCGTCTGCGACACCCTCTGATGATGGGGTAGAACCTGCCAACTCTGAGTCAAATGATGGCGACATTAACTTTACTGATTTTCTTCGTTTTCTCGAGGGCTACTCTGCTGAGACGCAGGAGCCAGATAAAGTGTCAGGACCTCCTGGCTGGTATTCATTGGAAGGTCTGTCGTGCTATGTCTGTTTCTCAACTCATTTCTCATGTGTACTGTGCACGAAGACCTCCTGAATGCTGGTGCTGGTTCAATGCAGGGTATGATGGATGGGCATCTCAGTGATGATGGAGGTGAACTTGATATGCTTGAAGGTACTGGTGTAACTCTGGAGATGAACAGCGGAGATATGAACACTTGTGTGACTGCTGAGTCGAGCAGCGAGGATACCAATGTGCATGGTACTGATGTCACGCTGGAGCTGAGTGCTAGTGCTGTTGATAGTGATGTCTTGATTCCTGCTAGTTGCCGCGCAGATGAGCCAGATCAGATTGTTGATGGTCAATATCGCTCGTCTGACTTCACACTTGTTCATGATGTTGCAGGGGACGTTGCTCCTCCTTTGCAGTATCGGAATAACACTGCTGAAGGCATGCGGGTGCAAACTGAAGGCAAGCGGCTGAATAAGAAACGACGTCGCTCAGGTAACATGTTCTTTTGTGCTGACCGCTGAATGGTACTGACTCTGACTATTTGCCAGTGTTGTATATTGCAAATGATCGTAATAGGACCAAAGCTCATAGTGAACGAGCAAGTAGACTCGTGTGCATGGTATGTTTTGAATGCTATGTCTTTCATTCAACATTGGTGATCATTCCTACTAGGTCGAGGATCTGGACAAAGCGTCAAGACCATTCATTTTCCTATATATTGCAAGGTACGAGTGCTTTTGTTTTTCCTTCATATTTACTTACTATTGCCATTCTATAGACCAGAATCTATCTTATCGAAGAACGGAAAATCTGTGATCCATATATCTCCTGCCTTACAGGCAGCTTTTGATGCGAAGGGAGATCACCGTCCCATCATGGACATTCATGAGACGGCAATGGCATATGTTCGTAAACAAGTACTGAGCAGCAAGGACATTATTATGATCAATGCAGAGGTTCATCAGGCACAGGCTGAGAAGCACCAAGTCATGAATGAGCTCCAAAATCTTCAGGAGGCTCATAGTCACGAGCTTTTGGCTGAGCAGCAACGTCGTCAGGCAGTCGAAGCTCAGCTTGCATCACTTACCCAGCAACTTGAACTTAGTGCATATAATATTTAAGGTTTTAACGAGACGATGTCAATGGACATCTACATATACATTACTTGCAACTTCTACTGCAATCACTTAATTGGCTACTACGTACATACATTTATGACTGGCTAATCACAACAGGCAATAAATCTACTTAGCATGCATGGTATATATCCTATTGATCGTGTTCCGATTCCAGATATCAAGAAAAACTTTGGTGTACTGTACTGCATGATCGTGAATCATGAAACTGACACTTTTGCGTATCCTCTTGATACCTTTATTCCCGCATTCAGCTGCACTGGTGTTTACAGCACAAACATGATCATCAAATCGCATAGCATTGCTTGCAAAACATGCTTTACCACAACGAGTGTGATCATGAGCATACATTTCATCAATAAGGAACCGTGTGTGCTGGAAATAGCGGGCTTCACGAATGAAGCTGTATGGTGCAAGTTGACAAGCAAAGTCATAAATTATGACTTTTGGTGCAACCAGAAATCGGGTGTAGATTGCAGAAAAGACATCATTTCGGCCTTCTGCAACTGGGATAGAGTGAAAGCCGAGACAGACAGAATGTGTGCACCAAAGTACGAGAATGCCGCCAGTGAGATTGTTTTTGGAGTAGGTTTTGTAAAACTTGTTGCAGTCACCCATTTCTTCTGCATCCCGATCAAGTCCTTGGTTGTCATACCGAAGTTTTGAGTATATACATTGTTTCCGTATCTCTGGTAAGCCATAGCACGTCCCTGTTTTCTCCCATGGCTCAGATGTGGGCTGAAGCATGGGACTAGGTTCATGTTGTGCTAAACGAGTGTAAACATCATCCGCACGAGCTGCAAGCCAACCTGCAATATTTCGGATGTCATTTGGGATGGGACATTGCCCATTTACATGTGCATTGATGACAGCTCCGAACGCTGGACATATACTCTGTAACCAGTTTGGTGGGTTCCCTCGTTCTCTCAGTTGTTGCAATGGCTCAATTGCTGCCACTGGTATTAGCTGCAATACGATATCAGGTGCAGCAATTTGTTGAATGAGATCTCGATAAGTCCGATAATATGGGCTGTTTGTGCCATTTGAACAATAGAGGCGGATGAAAGATGACAATTCTGGGTATTGCACGTCGATCTTTGACATGTCCGGCAGGATATTAGGAATATGTGTGACTGTAGCATCTAAAATTTTGTTCACCGTGGTACGAATGTCTTTCTGAGGGATAGCTGGAAGGCATCGAGCACGATATGATGATATGGAGTCCACCTGCTCACTCCTCTCATCAACAGAGGTTGGTGGTGAGATGGACTTCGTCAATTTGGATACATGAGTTCCCAGACTGACTCCGTCCGCGATTACAATGTCAGGAGATGAGCCACATGTAGGGCATTGCATACCACTGTCAAGACACTGTCGTCGAGTGAAGGCAAACCAGACTCGAACAAAGGTGTCATCCGAACAAAAGCTATTTTCATCTCCAGCATCTTGATAGGAACGTCGCACAGTCAAACAAATGCAGAGAATGGTGTCTCCGATGCAGTGTATGAATTTGTGTATGCATTCAACAGCTCGTGCAAAAATAACATTGTGTTGTTCCAGTTGAATATACCATGGTCTCTGAGATCAGGGCCGATGTGACGACGAGAATGGCAACAGACTGGACAAGGGAGCAACTCAATTGACACTGTTCGTCGGGCAGTAAGTCCATATAACACAGCTGTCTTTAATACTCGAGGACCAGAATGGCCTTGGAGGACTGCTTGTGGCATCGATAACCCACAGACACACTGCGATGAATCTTCAACTGCGAAGTGAGAGTTGGTCGACACTTGTCGGAGAGGAAGGGTAGCTCGTTCAGCAGGTAGAGCACACCATCGCGGAGGAGGAATGGGGAGATATGAGATAGCACGATGCTTTGCCAAGTTAACTCCACATTGTGCCGCACGAACAAGGACAGCGCTCTCCTCATCACCAGCTGCATCATCCGTCGCACCCATTTGATGACCATCCTTCATGTTCACCATAAGTCCGGCTTCCAATGCAAAAGCTTTCGCATGTGGCTTGTGCTTGCAAGCATCTGAGTAGCGACACGAATGGCAATGCCAACGGCCATCTTGCTGCAACGTAACAACAACACGTTTTCCAGACTCATAGCGACCCATAGCCGACGCACAAGAGAAAATAAACTTGTCATTGAAGGGTGTCGACTGTAATAAAACTGCAGGAGGGGCCGGGAACGGAGCAATAAGTGGGAGGCAGCGCAAGGTGTCGATGAAGGAACACAGGGTGTCCTGGTGGATACAGGCATGAGCAGCCTTCCAGCGTGGACACATACACGCAACCCCATATTCATCGTCACTCCGAGGTAGGTAGACCACATGAAAGTAAGATCCAAGCTGAGAAGGTCCAGTCAGTACGAAAATTCTGCTATGCATTTGTTCTCCTACCTGTAGAACTTCCTCTTCGCCATCCCAATCCTGCAATACCCACAGATCCACACTAATCCTAAAAACAGCATCCACTGCTACTAAAGCATCCCAGTACAAGGTGCGGGTGTACAGATCACTGGTGTGCAGCAACGCAGAATTCCAAACGAGGTCATCATCTGGTGCATCAGACGGCGTTGTCTCCAGTAGCAGGCATGGCTGCTCCAACACATTTGGCTGGATATCACCTTCGTTCGAAGGGGGAAGTACTGGCAACTCTATGGGCTGACAGTCTGCTAAACCAGTAGATCGAGTCTGCGAGATGAGAGTTTGCACACGTTTGCGCTTCTGACCAGTGCTCGTCGTAAGGTTATTGATGAGTACACGACTAGAACCACTTGGTCCACGGGCCATTGGAGGTAGCAGTGTAGGGTTCAGAGTCTGAATGACGAGGCGACTTCCCCGAAGTGGTTGGGCAGACATGGTGGTTGCAAAAACAGAGCGCTGCCCTAGCATCACATTCCTGAGATGCAACGTTTCTTGAATTCTTCGGGAAGAACCGGACATGATGGCTGCACAAACGAGCACATGAGGATACAAATGACGTTAAAATTTGATCACAGACTCACCGTTCACTCATGGCATTGACGCCAGTTCTGAATCTGATCATGATTTGCCCCCTTCGGCATTCACATCAGGTGTCGTGGGCCTAGTCAACATGAGTAGTCAGATAGTTATCACTGCTCAACTTGCTCACCTTCGATGTCCTCGATTTGGTCCTTCCATGCAACGTCGTTCTCTCTGCATTGGTGGAACCTCGATGGGCCCGATATACATTGAATCGCGGCCGCGTCGAAACAGAGGCAGAGATAGGGCATGATGAAGCGCTGCTGCATGAGCACGAAGAAGCAGGTGGATGTGCAGTGTAGGAGGAGGTGCGGTCGACTGGTGTAGCTTCAGATAGGCAGCGGCAGGAGCATAGCGTTGACAGCGATGGGGAGGTGATGTTGATGGTGAGGTAGTATATAAGCAGATAAAACCCGAGATATCGAGATGTACCCAAAACGGGTAGTCCGTGGATAACAGTGACGGTTCAATACAACGTCAGAAAGGGACTTTTCAGTCCTTGTATTCTGACGGAAGTCGGTCCCAATGTGTCAACTAAGATATGTACCGTGATCGCGCAGATTGTATAGCGCTGAGATCAGAGAATCTGCGCTTTACTTCGCCAGCATGCCCTAAAATTGAGAGTATCGTCATGGTACACCTTGAGTGGGTGAATTTCGGAATTGGTTGAAACAACAATGCGAGGGGGCATCCTCCAGCCTGACATGCACCATCTTACTTTAGGGACATCGGTATTCATGTTCTATTGGATTCAAACTATGTCAAAAGGTCTAATTTACATCTCTGCAAGTCTCAGATACCCTGGAGTTCTGCCAACAACACAGGATGGAGTCAAGAATTAATATAGGCCGGCTATCAGCAGCTTTGACGTGGCATTTCTTGCCTCGTCATAGCCGCGTCACCGGTGCACCACGACTGAGGCAGGCCGCAGGACCCACGAGATGACTGGAAGGGATAGTAGGTTCTGCCGCAGTATCATCCGCCAAGCATAACCATTTTGCAAAACCTGTTCGTGATAATATAAAAGCAAGTCATTTTGGTACCGTCACCAGCATCCACCCACCTCAAAGAAATCATTCGAGCACCTCAACCATACCACCTCAAACAAACAATGCGCTTCTTCTTCCTCGCCTTCATTGTTGCGTTGACAGCATCTATATTGTCTGTCACAGCAAGGCGACCAACCTGTAATCCAGCTGAGGATGAATGCCAATGGCACGATAGTGACTGTTGCAACGGCAGTGATGCCTGTCATGATGCCGTGTGCGTGCCTACCGACGAGCCCCCTCCAATTTGAGAACGGGCCGATTTTCACGTAGCGACACACTAGTGAGTGTTTCTGCATTCTTATTGGCGCTGTTGTTGAGCAATATGAACATGTAGAACGCTGGGGATTGATAAATGAATAGAGGCGATATCGGGTGAAAGGAGTGGATGATATGAGTGTATGAGGTTTCTGCGTACTGTTTGGTCTTGGCGTGAATATAACACCAGCATCACAAGTGAGGCAGGCGCTTCAAAATGGCTAGCCGCTATAACCATTTTGCTAAACGTTTTCGTGATAATATAAAAGCAAGTCATTTTCCTACCGTCATCAGCGTCCACCCACCTCAAAAACATTATTCGAGCCCTCAGTATATCATATCATCTCAAACGAACAATGCGTTTCTTTTTCCTCGCCCTTATCGTTGCGTTGACGTCATCTCCTATGTGTGTCGCAGTAAGGGGACCAATCTGTAGCCAACGTGACCAGCCTTGCGAAGCCGTTAGTGACTGCTGCGATAAATTCGCCCTTTGCGCTGGTTGTATATGCATCGCCTAGGTTATCCCACCCTTGCAAGCCTATTTTCACGTAGTGAAACACTAGTGAGTGTTTCCACTTTGCCATTGGTGCTGATTGAACAATTTATATGACACTGCTGATCGAGAAACAAATAGAGAGTGGAAGGAGGACATGATATGAGTGTACGAGGTAAACAGAGTCCCGTGGGTCGGACCTGCCAGCGATAGATCAAAGGCGTATTAGCTACAAGACGTTGATCAGATCAAAAACCCACTTTTTATCGTTCACTCAAGGTCCAGAGAGGGTCGGGGTCGATAGAGTGACAGTCCTCGTGTTGGCAATTTCAATATCAAAGAGGTGCTAACCTGGCCATACGCGCTAACACTGGACAGCTCACAGCTAAGATGAGCTTCTGAGGTCCGATTTAAACATGGTAATACTGTAGAAAATGTATTGTTCGAACTGCACGCGCTGCAGACTCACTGAATGATCATGATGGGCTTATGGGTTACAAGCATTGTTCATACCATGAGCGACTCAATTCCTTCAAAGGTTGGTGGTGTGTTCTCATCTTTCTCATCTTTCCATCAACTCCACGACATGTACTCCTTCGCAGTTTGAGCCTGGGAGGCGGTTGCGCGATGATGCGAAAGAAATCGTTGATGGGGTAGGTGACGAGCAGGGCCGTGGGACGGGAATGGTCGACGGTTCGCTTAGAATAGTTATTCTTTACTATGTAGCAACACGCAAATAGCATGAATGGAGAAATTTGAAAATGACAAAGACTGGGGCATTGCAAAGAGACGGAATCAGAGACGGTTGAAGTCAATATTCACTAGCACTAGGATGAGTTTGCAAGTTCAGAACGTTCAATATTAATCATATCACCGCAATATTATTATGTAATACGGAAGTATACGGTGCTGTTATTTTTTTATTCTCAACTTTGCGTTCATGTCTCGATGTGGCTATATATAGCCAGATCAACAAATCTTCGATTCATTCCTCCTTGCGTTTCCGAGTCCCGGAGTTCTGTGGCGCCCACCCAATGCTTACGCCTGAAGTCAACATAGCAGCAAACATTGCCTCGAGGCCGGCGCGCGTCCTTTCTCCAACTTCTTGTCTTACACTACTCTGATCAGCACTATTCACCATGAACAACTCCGAGTCCAGGTCAGTTCCTCCTCCAGACATCGAGACACCCAACGAAACAAATACTGCTGAGCGCCGGGTAAGTGGTTGATATTCATGAGATTGAAACTCAATGACATCCATCCTTTCTCTAGAAGGCTGACCCCATGGCAAAATTTGTCGCTTGCTGGGCAAGGTTAAGAATGGTGTTATCAAAAAGATTTATGTAAGTCGAAATCAACACTCAGTCCAGGGATAAGGCTGATATCTTACACAAGTGTTCAAAGTTCAACAATTCACGCAGCCGCGACCCCGTCCAGGTAAGTGACATTCCGATATCTGCTTTCTGTCTAACTTCTACTGGCTCAGGATACTTCTGCTATTGTGTAACAAGGTAACGATCCCCAATCTTGCTAACTCGCTGTCTCCACTCTCAGCTCAGCTCATGGTTTCTTACAGTAGGTGACGATCGATGGCATCGTCTACATGCTCAATAACCTGAACGTGAAAACCCCTGCACCTTCTATCATCCGTTTTGTGAATACGAACAGTCCCATTAAGGGTGCTCAAAACCCGTACATCAACTGCGGGCAAGACGCTCAGTTCGCTTCCCTGGCAGGAAATGCGAACCCTGGCTCCCAGCTCGAGATTCTATGGGTTGGCGGAACAGATGACTCATCCAACGTACGTGACTTCGCACATGATGCCATAGATTGACAAGTGATAATCAATCCGCAGTGGCCGCATAACACAGGCCCACTGATGCACTACATGACGAAGTGCGACGGCTCTTGCTCAACGTACAACTCGACGAACTCCGAGTGGTTCAAGATCTCTGAACTTTGTCTCGAGGCGGACGGCAATACCTGGTATCAGGCAAACTTGAGTCGGTACTGTTCATACTTTACTTTACTTTACTTGTACTCATGTATTCCGCAGATTCTTGAGCTCCTGCTAACGTGACGATCCCGAACACTCTCGCACCCGGAAATTATTTGCTTCGCTCGGAGATTATCTCTCTCCGACTTGCAATGTCTCCAGGAGGCGCTGAGTTTTACCCTGCGTGCATTCAACTTTAAGTCGGTGGTTCCCAAACTCAGGGCCCGACGTCGAGCGAGGAGTGCTTATTCCCTGGTTGTGACAGTGATGACGATCCCGGTATCCTGACACCAAACGTGAGCCATTTCATCGTTTAATTTCTCTTCGAACATAGCACTAATCACCGCGCAGATATACAACCCTCCCATTCAGTACATGTTCCCCGGCCCTCCTGTCGCAAGCTTCGTGGACGCCGGCTCAAGCTCTGCTGCGCCTTCTTCTTGTTTCCCACGTCAGTGGTGAATTTATGATGCTTGACTCCGACGGATGATATCGCACGTAGCCCACACCCCTCACAAGCAACATGGATCTCGGATCCTAAAAATCGACTGATCTCTCGTCACGTGGAATTCAGAACTTTACTTTATCATTTCCACTAGGATTTTTTTCGAGCTTGACTTCGTTGACTCGGAAGGAACGAAAATACCATGGAAGTCTTGGGGTCCTTCAAATGCTCATGTTGTCCGCACCGATTTTCATGCAAACTCAGCGTTAGCGGGAGTCGAACTTTGTATGCATTCGCGTCTGGCGTAGAATTGAATGACGGCTTGATCACGACAGAGTACAGGATACATCTCATGGACTTCAGTCCGTCGGCTGTGAAGCGCCACCACGAGCAAGGCTTAGGAATAATGGTGGATAAGCCATCTACAGTAGAAAACGTCAAGACGGATGAATGCATCACGATATCCATGCCATATGTCGAGGTCGTGTCTCACAGAACGTTCAGTCATAGGGAGTTCGTTGATATGTGGCTCGATAGAGACAGACTTTATTTGTTGAAGAACCATTTTGATATCGTAGGATTCTCTTATCTTCTGATGAAGTGCGACGTACTCATTGTTTATCCAGGATAAAATGGATCAGTTTGAAGTCGTCGAGTTTTGAATGATACAATTACTAGATCGTTACCTTGAAGTTGTTTAGACGACTGGTGAGAGCTCTCAATAATGATATTTCACTGCTCCCATACTAGCAGCACCACGAATTCGAATACGTCCTGCTCTTGTTGAACGATGTACTTGTAAGGTTAGTTGCGACTTCAAGTACTCGGGGTAAAGTTCTTGTAGAACGCTACCTTCTGGGGTCGATACGTGATCAGTTAATCCAGAATCCAATCGAGGCTGGGGCGTCCTGACTCAGTTTAGAGAGACGAATCGCGTCGCTAATAGACATGCGTGCAAGATAACAAAAGTGTACAGCATATCTATATCAAGAACCAAGAACAGAGAGTCAGCTGATAAACGGCATTACTATCATTCCCTGTAATGTGTAACATTTTCATAAAATCTTTTCTAGCCCCTCGACCACATCACTTTTTCTTTCGAAAATTTTACCTATCATAGATTTATATCTCTTCTACATGGATCTGATTTTTACTGATTTTTAGAATAATGTAGTGCGATGTCGGAGCAAGTCCGAGAAAACTCAGGGTCACCCTCCAATCTGCACAATTTTGGTCACGGCCTGTCACGCCTCGGCATAGTAGCGGCACAATCGACTTTCACTCTCAGAAGTCTTCCGTGCGTCGGATTGCGTTGGAAAGGCTCGAAAACGCAGATACTATTATTGACTGAGAGTATCTATTAAATACTAACAATACTAATTACTCTGAATGTAGTATTGGTGCCCTCCTGCATACACATCCTCAGTCCACACCATGCTGCCAACTCGAAAATCTGTATTGCCGTGACTCGCTGGTGCAAAATAAGGGTGCCAAGTATGTGGAGATTCGAGAGTGAGGCTGAAGTGCAGGAATGTGTTGCCTTCCTGCGGTGTGAGAGAATGATACAACCAGAAGGTAGATGCCATGTGTGCCGAGGAGGAGATTGAATTATTTGTGCACCCCCCCTGTCTGGTGTCATGTTTTCAGACTTGTCGTTGATTACACCACTGTAGCACCTCAGTGCGGGAGAGTAACTATTATCGAATTGGTTTTATGACATCCCAAGAAGGTGCCCTTTGTGTCCCAGGTAAATTTTTATGAGTACCTGTGCAGGATCTTTGGGATCTGGGTGATTTGTGTTGGACAAAGGTTGCAAATTGCCACAATTTCGTCTCTTGCAACTGCAACATTCAAGAATATTTTATTCTACTTGTGTGAAACATCATTTATAGGTATTCTGCATATGCCTGAATTTTTTCGAAGCCAGTTGAGCATGATGTTGAGTTGTTCTAACATTTTGCAAATTAGGAACCATGGACATATTACAGGGAATGATAGTAATGCAGAAGCGTAAGACGGGGTTCCGGCGGTAGCGGAGTGTCAGATCTGAGATCATATAGATGATTGATCGAACATTAATATTGCTGTTTTCGTTCAACTCCGACGTCGGAGTCAAAAGCACCTGCTAGCACTTTGAACGTCTTCACTATACTGATTTCGACCGTCTTAGGTAGACAAATGGTGAACGAATGAAGATAGTCATTCCTTCAACTTCTTGGCATTTCGTGGAGTTACATACCACCTGCTCCAAGTCTGCTCAATGCTTAGCGCCGGTCAACACAGTAGCAAATAACCATCGCCCTGAGGCTTATGGTCATGGGTATGGCCTGATATCTATTTAAACGACGTTGCTTCCCACTCTTTGTGTTCAATGCCTACTTCGCCCATACTGATCTTTAACTATCGCCATGAGCAACATCAATCAATCAAATGGCTCGAGCCCAGTTCCTCTAGACACCACAGCAGTTGCTCGCGGAAGCTCAGTATGTCACTCATGTCCATCACTTGCCCATCGCACTCTCAAATACTGACTGTGATGCCCCATTTGTTCAGGGCCAACCGCCAAACAAAGTTCATCGGTTTCTGAGCAAGGTCAAGGATGGTGTAACGAAGAAGATTCATGTAAGTCCAGCAACCGAGTTGTATTGGGATCAGGCTGAGATCATACACAAGCGCTCGAAGAATTTGTGCAGCTGCGACCCCGTTCAGGTAGGTGACATCCCAATGTCTGCTCTATGTACTTCTACTGACTACACCGGTCTCAGGATACTTCTGCTGTTGTGCAACAAGTCCCCGATCCCAAATCTGTGAACAAGGCACTTCAGGATGCCGGTCATGGTGCAGATCAGATGAAATCACTTTGGGGACATGTGAGACCCGTATTGTCTGCAGGCGAAAATGGACCAGCGGCACTCGATGATGTAGACAGTATAGAGACCACTTATCTTCAGCCCCTCAGGACATTTGACACTGTGATCGGGACGATAGCAGAGGTATGTTCTCTCTCTTCCTCTTTACAACTAGACTAACACCATTCTGCAGGTGCATCCATATGCAAAGATGGCATTGGGTGTGCTTTCTTGCGCATCAAAAGTACGTTTTTCTTGCCATTATTCGTATTTCCTGCTCACCTGTTCTGCACGCAGATAATTCTTGCTCAAGCGGATCGTGACGATGCGGTACTTGACCTCTACAAGAAGTTGGGTCAACTGTATGGCTTCATAACGCAAGACGACACACTTCTCAAGATTTTGTCGATGAGGGAAATCTTGGGACAGATCTCTCAACAGACCCTAGAATGCGCCAATTTCATCAGGGATTATTCAGAGAAGAAAAGCTTTTGTGAGTCTCCAACAAGTTGTTACACTTGGCAGATTTTCATTCTCATTATAGGGGAGAGACTCGGAAAGAACATCATCTCGGAAACAAATGATACGATACAACAGTATAACGATGTGTTGGATGTGCTCATGCAAAACTTCTGCGACCAAGTCACTCGCGACGTAGCCACCTATATTCACAATACAAGTAAGGATTGTATTTGCTTCTGACTCGACATCCATTCATTCTTCTACAGGCGAAATACTGGAATTCAGTGGTTTGGCTTATGTGGATGACGCAGGACAAGATACTACGAAGTAATGTCAATCAGGGACACGCAAGGAAATTCTCTCCGACATCATGGAATGGATCAACGACAGCAGGGAAGATGTTGAACGTGTGCTATGGCTATCCGGCCCTGCCGGAATGGGTAAATCAGCCATTGCTCACACGATTGCCAACTCGTTCATCAGAGTGGGCGGACTTGGTTCTTGTTACTGCTTTGACCAAAACGAAAAAGATCGCCATAAAAAGGTCTTCACCACTATCGCGCGCAACCTGGCTGACCGTCATCCGGAGATGAGATGAGCGTTAGCGGATGCAGTCAAGAACCAGACTGCGCTCAAGACTACATCGGATGTCGTGCAGCAGTGGCAGAAGCTTCTTATAGAACCGTTAGGGAAGCTTTCTGAGTCACCCGTGGGGCCTGTCGTGATCGTTATCGACGCACTGGACGAAAGTGGTGAGGTGGAAACACGCAGCAACCTTCTTTGCATTCTTTCCAGTAAACTTCGAGACCCAACCATCACCCATATCATGAAACTGCCAAAGAACTTCCAGATCATAGTCACCTCCCGCCTGCTTCGCGACATTCAGAATTCGTTTGCAGGTGCTCAGTGTTATGCTGACCGTCGGTCGGCGTGTGTGAACTAGGATAGGTCTTCTCAGCGACGACTCGAGTGAGTCTACTGAAGCTGAGGGTGGTTCTCGGCTTGACAGAACGTCAAGGGTTCCTCCGGTGATCTCAGTAAGACGGTGCTCATCGAGATACAGGGCTAGCGGATACGTGCTAAGTCGTATGGGGGCGACTTAGAAGTGCGGTCTTATGCAAGGAAGCTGGTAAGGCTTAGTTGAACAAGTTCTGGGATGAACCTAGTAGATTAAAGTAAAGTCTAAGTACAATAATCTGTGTCTACTTATAGGGAAGTACTACAAGTATTCTAGCTCAGTCTGTAATCAATAGTATATCTAGGATCTATGATAACAAGACATGAGGTTCAGATAAGATACATGAGGCTTAACCTCTGATCAAGCATGCTGCACCAAGGGCAGCTGCGCATAGGTACAGGAAGCGCCAAGAGCGCTCCGGATCTTCATGAAGCGACATGCGGTATGCATGCGCTGATCTAGGGTGACCATGAGGCGTACAGCCTCCATGGATCAGGTACAAGGCCATCTAGGCTGGGGGCGGGTCATAGCACCAGGGGTGGGGTCATAGCGCCAGGGGTGGGGTCATAGCGGTCCAGACTGCTGTCTTTCTAGGCGCGGGCGGCGCACCGCCGCACGGGGAGTCTAGCAGAGCGGGGGCAGGCGTAGGCAGAGCAGGGGCTCCTGTAGGTGTTACGGATGCCTGTAACACTCAGCACATTCAAAGGATTTCCATGGACGACATTCCACTAGAAGTGGCTGAACGTGATATCTGCACCTATGTATCGGAGAAATTGGAAGAGCTTTCGAATTTTGGGAGCAAAGAATTTACAGCTCTGGCCAAGAAAGCTGATGGTCTTTTCAAGTGGGCACGTCTTGCTTGCAAATCCATCAAAGAACCTCCTCCTGGCTTATCTTCCTATCGGTCATTTGATGTCATAGTGTCACGCGATCCTGTCGAATGGGAGCACCTGTTGTATGATATGTATGACTTAATTCTGACACAGATGATGCCAAAGGATAAACACACAAGCCTCAAGTCTCAGCAAACACAGCTAGTGGTGTTTCGTTCTGTGATGGGACAAATCCTTGGCACAGCCGAACCCCTCCTGTTGAATTCCCTGAATGCTATGCGAAGCCATTTTTCAGATGAAAGCAAGTGTTACAAAGTGAAGGACATTATAGAACACATGGGATCCCTCCTCAGCGGCACCACCAATTCATCCACCCCAATCCGACCCCTTCACGCGTCCTTCCATGATTTCCTGACAGACCAATCATGCAGCAGAGAGTTCTTCGTCGACATGCCGAAGGTTCAATGAGACCTTGCTTTTGCATCACTTGGAGTGATGAAGGATGAACTTTCCTTCAATATCTGTGATTTAAAATCATCCTATCTCCCCAACTCCGAAGATTCCGATTTGCAAGAACGAGTCAAAAAATGCATTTGCCCACATCTATCCTATGCCTGTCGATTCTGGCCCACACACGTACAAGCCACTTATTTCAATCCAGAACTCGCCACAGAAATAAAATCATTCTTCGACCATGAGCGACTGTTATTCTGGCTCGAGGTACTCGGTCTTATCAATGCGCTCAGTGGCGCAGTCCCCGCCCTTCTGCTCATTGCCAAATGGTTGAAGGTGAGCACGCGGTTATCGAGCGTCAGATCACATGCCCACTAACGTGCAATTGCAATCACAGGGTCACACCGGATACGAAGATGCCTCGTCTGCTGCAATGGACGTACAGAGATTCATTCAAGTCTTTGGCGGCATCATCTTGCACAGCACACCTCATCTCTATGTATCAGCACTTCCATTCTCTCCCCTCAACTCTGCACTATCCAAAACGTTTTCTACACGGCTTCTGAACTCTCTTCGTGTAGCATCCGGATGTGATATGAACTGGACGGCTGTTCAGACTGTAATCAGCGGACACACTGGTTCTATTAACTCAGTCTCGTTCTCGCTGGATGGGACTCGCATTGCGACTGGATCAGATGATTGTACTGTGTGGTTATGGGAAGCAGCGATGGGGCAGCCAGTAGGCAAGCCCTTGCTGGGGCACACTAAGTCAGTTAGCTCAGTTTCATTCTCACCGGATGGGACATGCATCATGTCTGGCTCAGAAGATAAGACCGTCCGGTTATGGGATGTGGCAACTTGGCAGGCCATCGGTGAACCCTTATTGGGGCATATTAAGTCGGTTAACTCAGTCGCGTTCTCGCCGAACAGAACTCGCATCGTTTCAGGTTCATATGATGAGACTCTCCGACTATGGGATACAGCAATGCAGCAGCCAGTTGGTGAGCCCTTGGAAGGGCACACTAATTGGGTCCGATCAGTCTCGTTCTCTCCGGATGGGACACACATTGTTTCTGGTTCGGACGATCAAACTGTCCGGCTGTGGGATGCAGGGACGGGGAATCCTGTCGGTGAGCCCTTGCTGGGGCACACTGGTTGGGTTATGTCAGTTTCGTTCTCTCCGGATGGGACTCACATTGTCTCTGGTTCGGGCGATAAGACTGTCCAGCTGTGGGATGTGGCAACAAGGAAGCCTGTCGGTGAGCCCATGGGGCACATTTTTGGGGTGAGGTCAGTTTCATTCTTGCCAGACAGAAGTTGCATTGTGACAGGTTCATACGATCATACTGTCCGGTTGTGGGATCCAGCAACAGGGAAGCCAGTGGGTGAGCCCTTACTGGGGCACACTTATTCTGTCTGCTCAGTCTTGTTCTCTCCAGATGGGACTCGCATTGCGACTGGTTCTGCGGATAACACTGTCCGACTGTGGGATGCATCTGCAGGGAAGCCAGTTGGTGACCCCACCAATTCCAATTTCATTATCTCAGTCTCGCTATCGCCGGATGGGACCCACTTCGCCACTGGTTCTCTGTATGGCACTGTCCGGCTGTTGGATGCATTGACAGGTCGCCCAGCTGGTGAGCCCTTATTGGGGCATACTGGGTTGGTTCAATCAGTCGCGTTCTCGCCGAATGGAACTCGCATCATTTCAGGTTCATCTGATAAGACTCTCCGGCTATGGGATACAGCAACGCAGCAGCCAGTTGGTGAGCCCTTGGAAGGGCACACTGATTCGGTCCGGTCAGTCTCGTTCTCTCTGGATGGGACTTGCATCATTTCTGGTTCGGGCGATCACACAGTCCAGCTGTGGGATGCAGGAACGGGGAAGCCTGTTGGCGAGCCCTTGCAGCACGCTGGTCCAGTTATGTCAGTCTTGCTTTCTCCAGATGGGACTCGCATTGTCTCTGGTTCAGATGATAAGACTGTCCAGCTGTGGGATGTGGCGACGGGGCAGTTAGTGGGTGAGCCTTTCCTAGGGCACACTGATGAGGTTACGTCGGTATCGTTCTCACTGGACGGAACTCGCATCGCGACTGGTTCTAAGGATGAGACTGTCCGGCTGTGGGATGCAGTAACAGGGAAGCCTATTGGAGAGCTCTTGGAGGGGCACACTGGCCATGTCAATTCAGTCTCATTCTCTCCGGATGGGACATGCATCGTTTCTGGTTCGCACGATGAAACTGTCTGGCTGTGGGATCTTGCAACAGGGCAGCCAGTCGGTGAGCCCTTGCGGGTGCAAACTGCGTGGGTCAACTCAGTCTCATTCTCGTGGGATGGGACTCGCATCATTTCTTCTTTATCGGATGGAACTGTCCGAGTGTGGTATGCAGCAATTGGGAAGTCATTGCAGGACCATGCCGAAGAAGACTGTTCAGCATCCTCCCCACATGGCAGTTGCATCTCACATCCAACACCGGCCGTCCCCACACCCAACACTGCAAACGATGCCTTAATTTCCTTCTCATCAAACCCGACACATGCACTGCGCGACACTGCTGAGCTACTCGCAGGTGCCCGCCCTCATGACCGCAGGTCGACGTTCAATTTTCTGGAAGAAGACGGATGGATGATGGGACCTAATCATCGGCTCTTATTCTGGGTACCACCCGCTTCTCGAGAAACATTTAGATATAATCCTCGGAATGCATTAGTGATGCCCGAAGGTGGTATTGAGCTTGACTTGAGCTGTATGGCACATGGCATGTGCTGGCACGACTGCTACAAGGAGTGAGTTCTCAGTTTTTTCTGTTCCTCGCAGTTAATTAATTCGATTCTTGTAGCTCTTGATTGCGATCATCAGTCTCGTTCCTGTAAATTGATTTGTAGAGATATTTGTCCACTACGATATGGTGTATACAATGAATTCATTATTCTATTACATATATATGTAGCATTGTATTTGACTTTGGGGTAGTTTGAGCGAACGACGCGCGTGTTAGAAAGGTTGTGACTGAGTACTGACAGGTTCTTGAGAGCATGAAACGAACATGAATGTGATCAGAGATGGGATCAAGCGAAACTAATGGAGAGAACTTAAGTGCGCACCTCCCAAAGTAGATTGAATGAAGGAGATTGTACAGCAGCATGCAGCGGTTGAAGCTTTGGATAGTCATTTGGCTTCGGATGCACACTGCACACGCAGTTTAAAACTTTAAATGTTGAAGAGGACTGGGTCAGTGGGAAGGAATGTGGTTCGTTGTGTACAGTACAACATGTGTATGGTAACAACGAGCTAGTACCATGAGAATGATGGGTGCACGTATGTCAAGACTTGAGGCGTGGAAGATGTGAAACTTCGAGAACACATGCCAGAAATAAGATGGACGAGCGTCTAGCAAGCTAAAAGCAATATGAAGGATGATATTTCATTAAGGAAAATAATATTGGGTGCGGCTTACCGTGACACTTGGTGTTGCCGTTTTGCCATCCTCCTTCATATTGAATACTCCATTCTTCTTCCCTTGCCGCTCACCCATATCTACTTCTAGTGCCCGCTTGTGGCACAGGCCTTCTTGGTGTCGTCTCGCGAGAAGTGTGTTGCACTGCCTCAGGTGTCGCAGTTATTTTTACGTTTGATGGCGTGTGCTAAGGGTTAGCAAGGTCAGTTACGACTTCAAGTAGTCGGCTTGAAGCTCTCGTAGAACGCTACCTTCTGGTATCGATGCGGGATCAGTTGATCCATGGAGAATCCAATCAAGGCTGGCGCGTCCTGACTAGCAGTTTAGAGTGTGGAGGACGACAAATGCATAGCTGAGGATGAGAAATGGAATTTGATTTGAGACACGGGTTCCGCGGTCATGCATTCATGTCAGATCTGAGATCATATACAAGCTGCAACATGCAGGATGATCGATTGAACGTTGAACATTTGTTTTCGGGTAACTCCGACATCAACCCAGCTTTGAACGTCCTTGCATAACTGAGTAATGACCTCGACTGTCCATACTAGAATGGTAACTTATGAATGAAGATGGTCCGATTTGTTCCTTCGACTTCCTGGCATTTCACGGAGTTACATCATGGTAGTGCCTGCCCCAAGCAGCTGGCCATGTTTAGGGCTTCGGAGGTCAACACAGCAGCAAATAAGTATTGCCTCGAGGCTTGCGTGCTTACGGCCAAGGCTATGCCTTGCTATCATATTTACACCACGTTCCTACCCACTCTTGTTGTTCAACGCCTACTTCACCCAACTGACCCTTAACTATTCGCCATGAGCAACAGCAAGAGTCAATCAAGGGACTCGACCCAAGTTGCTCCAGACACAACAGCAGTCGCTCAAGGAAGCTTGGTACCTTGCTCATATGCATCCCTTGTCCATCACACTCTCGAACACTGACTCTGATGCCCTTGTTTGTCCAGGCCCGACCGCCACACAAATTTTGTCAGTTTCTGAAGAAGGCTAAGGATGGTGTAACAAAGAAAATTTTTGTAAGTTGAGAAACCGAATTGCATGGGATCAGGCTGAGATTATACACAAGCGCTCGAAGAATTTGCGCAGCAGCGAGCCTATTCTCCCAAACGTTGATCACACAGGCGCTTTGTCAACTCCGAATATCAAGCACGAGGTAAGTCACCTTTCAGTTTCTGCTTTCTCTCTCAACTTCTGACGGTCGCATGGTTCAGAATGCTTCATCTGATGTGAAACAAGGCGGTGATCCCCAATCGGCACTTCGAGACGCCAAAAAGACTGTCAAAGGCATGAATCTCGTGTCAGGGCCTGTAGAGTCTGGAGCATCCGCCACCCAAAATGCACCAGGGGATCTCGAGGACGCATATAGTTTCCAGGATGCATATCTTCAACCCCTTAGGATATTTGACAATATTATAGGGAAGCTCGCAGATGTATGGGCCCAATCCTGTTAGTTGGAATTGCACTAACTTCGTTCTGCAGGTACATCCATATGCAAAGATTGCACTGGGCGTCTTATCTTGTGCTTCAAAAGTATGTTTAGTTCCTCTCGTTTTTATCATGCGCTCAAGAGTCATCAGGGTAGATGGTCATCGCCCAATTGGACCGCGATCAAGCAGTCCATCATCTTGTCGACAAGTTGGATCAAGTTTACGACTTCATGATCCAGGACGAGACGCTTGGCCAGATTTCATCGATGCGCGATATCCTTGGACAGATCTCTCAGCAGACCCTTGAATGCGCTCGCTTCATTAGAGATTATGCAGAGACCAAGAGCTTCTGTGAGTCTTCAAATTGTTGCACATTCTACGCACTCAGTCTCCTACAATTATAACAGGGAAGAGACTCGGGAAAGACATTCTCACCGAAACAAACAATGAAATTCAACGGTATAGCAATGCGTTGGATGCCCTCATGCAAAGCTTCCGAGACCAAGTTGCTCTGGACGTAGCTATTTACACCTACCATACAGGTGAGTATCATACCTGTTCCTGATGCAACAGCTATACATTTCTCTTCAGGCGAACTACTAGACCTCAGTGGTATAACTTATGCAGCGAACGCAGGGCTAGATACCAGGAAACAATGCCTCCAAGGGACGTGCATGGAGATACTCTCCCAGATCACAGATTGGGTGAACAGCACTGGAGACGACGTTCCACGGGTGCTGTGGCTATCTGGCCCTGCAGGCAAGGGCAAATCAGCCATCGCCCACACGATTGCTAAGTGGTTCAGTGACGCGGGAGGGCTCGGTTCATGTTATTGCTTCGACCGAGATCGAGAAGCCGACCGTTGCCATGAGAAGATATATTCTACCATCGCGCGCAACCTGGCTGATCATGATTGGGGGATGAGGCGAGCCTTGGCAGATAAAGTTCAGAATGACAGTGCGCTCAAGACTACAGCTGACATCTTCCAGCAATGGCAGAAGCTTCTGATGGAACCAATGCAGAAGCTCTCAGATTCAACCGTGGGCCCTGTCGTGATCGTGATCGACGCGCTGGACGAGAGCAGGGTGGCCAAGACACGATGCGACCTTCTTCGCATTCTTTCCGGTAAACTTCAGAACTCTGCTGTTCCTCAAATCACGGAGCTCCCAAAGAACTTTCAGTTTATTGTCACCTCTCGCCCACTTTGGGACATTCAGAATGCGTTTGCAGGCGCTCAACACATTAAACGGATTTCCATGGACGACATTCCACCAAAAGTCGCAGAACGCGATATTCACGCTTACATGTCGAAGAAGCTAGAAGGGCTTCCGCATTTTGGGAGCACGGAATTTACAGCCCTCGCGAAGAAAGCTGATGGTCTTTTCGAGTGGGCACATCTTGCTTGCGAATCCATCGAAGCACCTTCTCCAGGGCTATCTTCTGATCAGTCGTTCAATGTGATGGTGTCGTGCGATCCTGTCGAACGGGAGCACCTGTTGTATGATATATATGACTTAATTCTGACGCAGATGATGCCAAAGGATAAACACACAAGCCTCAAGTCTCAGCAAACACAGCTAGCGGTGTTTCATTCCATGATGGGACAAATTCTTGGCACAGCCGAACCCCTCCCTTTGAATTCCCTGAATGCCATGCGAAGCCATTTTCCAGATGCAAGTGAGCGTTACAAAGTGGAGGTCATAGTAGAACACATGGGATCCCTCCTTAGCGGCACCACCGACCCATCCACCCCAATCCGACCCCTTCACGCATCCTTCCGCGATTTCCTGACAGACGAATCACACAGCGGAGAGTTCTTTGTCGACGTGCCGAAGGTTCAATGCGACCTTGCTCTCGCATCACTTGGAGCGATGAAAGATGAACTCTCTTTCAATATCTGCAATTTAAAATCATCTTATCTTCCCAACTCTGAAGATCCCGATCTGCGAGAACGAGTCAAAACATGCATTTCCCCACATCTATCCTATACCTGTTGATTCTGGCTTTCACATGTATAAGCCACTGCCTTTGATCCAGAACTCGCCAAAGAAATAAAATCATTCCTCGACCATGAGCGACTGTTTTTCTGGCTCGAAGTACTCTGTCTTATCAATGCGCTCAGTGGCGCAGTCTCCGCCCTTCCGCTCATTGCCAAGTGGTTGAAGGTGAGCACACGGTTATCGAGTGTTAGGTTAACGTGCTCACTAACGCGCAATTGCAATTACAGGGTCACGCCGGATACGAAGATGCCTCGTCTGCTGCAATGGATGTGCAGAGATTCATTCAAGTGTTCAGTGGCATCATCTTACACAGCACGCCTCATCTCTATGTATCAGCACTTCCATTCTCTCCCCTCAACTCTGCACTATCCAGAACATTTTCTGCACGGTTTCTGAACTCTCTTCGTGTAGCATCCGGATGTGATATGAACTGGATGGCCGTTCAGACTGTGATCAGCAGACACACTGGTTGGGTTAACTCAGTCTTGTTCTCGCCGGATGGGACTTGCATTGCGACTGGATCAGATGATCGCACTGTGCGGTTATGGGATGCAGCAACGGGGCAGCCAGTAGGCGAGCCCTTGCTGGGGCACACCAAGTCAGTTAACTCAGTTTCATTCTCGCCAGATGGGATGCGCATCGTGTCTGGCTTGGAAGATAACACCATCCGGTTGTGGGATGTAGCAATGTGGCAGACCGTCGGTGACCCCTTATCAGGGCATGCTGCGTCGGTTTACTCAGTCGCATTCTCGCTGAACGGAACTCGCATCGTTTCAGGTTCAATGGATAATACTCTCCGGCTATGGGATGCAGCAACGCAGCAGCCAGTTGGTGAGCCCTTGAAAGCCTGGTACACTGATTGGGTCCGATCAGTCTCGTTCTCTCTGGATGGGACACGCATCGTTTCTGGTTCGGACGATGGAACCGTCCAGCTGTGGGATGCAGGAACGGGCAAGCCTGTCGGTGAGCCCTTGTGGGGGCGCGCTGGTTGGGTTATGTCAGTCTCGTTCTCTCTGGATGGGACACGCATCGTTTCTGGTTCGAGAGATAAGACTGTCCAGCTGTGGGATGTGGCGACAGGGAAGCCTGTCGGTGAGCCCATGAAGGGGCACACTGGTATGGTGACGTCAGTTTCATTCTCGCCAGACGGAAGTCGCATCGTGACAGGTTCAATCGATAATACTGTCTGGTTGTGGGATCCAGCAACAGGGAAGCCAGTGGGTGAGCCCTTACTGGGGCACACTAATTGGGTCAACTCAGTCTCGTTCTCTCCGGATGGGACTCGCATCGCGACCGGTTCTCGGGATAAGACTGCCCGACTGTGGGATGCATCTACAGGGAAGCCAGTTGGTGACCCCACCAATTCCAATTACATTACCTCAGTCTCGCTATCACCGGATGGGACCCGCTTCACCACTGGTTCGAGCGATGGCACTGTCAGGCTGTTGGATGCAGCGACAGGTCGTCCAGTCGGTGAGCCCTTGTTGGGGCACACTGATTATGTCCATTCAGTCTCGTTCTCTCCGGATGGGACTCGCATTGTGACTGGTTCTGCAGATAAGACTATCCGGCTGTGGGATGCAGGGACGGGGCAGTTAGTGGGTGAGCCTTTCCTTGGGCACACTGATGAGGTTAACTCAGTCTCGTTCTCTCCGGACGGGACTCGCATCGTTTCTGGTTCGGACGATAACACAATCCGGTTGTGGGATGCAGGGATGGGGAAGCTAGTTGGTGAGCCCTTGGAGGGGCACAGTGAGCGGGTTTGGTCAGTCTCATTCTCGCCGGACGGAACTCACATCACGACTGGTTCTGCAGATCAGACTGTCTGGTTGTGGGACGCAGGGACGGGGCAGTTAGTGGGTGAGCCTTTCCTCGGGCACACTCATCAGGTTAGGTCGGTCTCGTTCTCTCCAGACGGGACTCACATCATCTCTGGTTCGGATGATTGGACAGTCCGGCTGTGGGATGTAGGAACAGGGAAACCTGTTGGAGAGCCTTTGGAAGGGCACACTGACAGGGTGACATCGGTCTTCTTCTCACCAGATGGGACTCGCATTACATCTAGTTCAGACGATAAGACTATCCGGTTGTGGGATCTTGCAACAGGGCAGCCAGTTGGTGACCCCTTACAGGGGCACACTGATGTAGTTACCTCAGTCTCATTCTTGCGGGATGGGACTCGCATCATTTCTTCTTCATGGGATGGCACTGTCCGAGTGTGGTATGCAGCGATTGGGAAGTCACTGCAGGACCATACCAAAGGAGACTGTTTACCATCCTCCCCGCATGACAATTACATCCCACATCCAACACCAGCCATCCCCACATCCAACACTGCGAACGATACCATCATTTCCTTCTCATCAGACTCGACTTATGCACTGCGTGACACTACTGAGCTACTCGCAGGTGGCCCCCATAATGACCCCAGCTCGACGTTCAATTGTCTGGAGGAAGATGGATGGATGGTGGGACCTAATTGCTGGCTCTTATTCTGGGTACCACCAGCTTCTCGTAAACCATTTTATAGGCCTCGGACTGCATTTGTGATACCCAGAGGCGTTGAGCTTGACTTGAGTTGCATGGCACATGGCTCACACTGGCAGGACTGCTACAAGGAGTGAGTCTCCGATTTTTTCTGTCCCACACAGTTAATCAATTCGATCCTTGTAGCTCTTGATTGTGATAATCTCGTCCTGTAAATCGATTTGTAGAGATATTTGTCGAGTACGATATGGAGTGTACATTTAATCCATTGTCTATCATATACACAGTATTACATTCAAGTTTGGGGTAGTTTGAGCGAACGACATGACAGATTTTTTTGAGAGCATGGAGCTACCTTCGGGTGACGAATGAAGTTATCTGAGATGCGGTCAAGCGAAATTGATAGACAAGAGTGTGTTCAAGGCGCCTTCCGAAGTGAACTGGTTCAACTGAAGATTACGGCGGCGGCGGCTGAAGTAGTTGGGGCCGTCTGGCTTCAGTTGCCCTCAATACAGTTTAAATGTTGAGAGAACTAGGTCAATGGAAGGGAATGTGGTTCATTGCGTACAGTACAACATGTGTATAGTAACAATGAGCTAGTACCATGAGAATGATGGGTGCAATGATCAAGAAACAAATAGAGGTGATATTGAGTGGAATGAGGACATGATATGAGCGTATGAGGTATCTTGTTTGGAGCAAACAGAACACCGTGGGTCGGACCTGCCAGCGATAGATCAAAGATGAGTTAGTTACAAGACGAGCAGTTTGATCTGATCAAAAGTCCACTTATTCACTCTCTTTTTTTGTTCACTCAACGTCTAGAGAGAGTCGGGATCGATAAAGTGACAGTCTTTGTGCTGGCAATTTCAATATCGAAGAAGGTGCTGACCCGGCCATACACGTTAACATTGGACAGCTCACAGCTAAGATGAGCATCTGAGGTCAAGTTTAAATATAATGATACTGTAGAAGATGTATTGTTCGAACTGCACGCACTGCAGACTCACTGAATGATCATGATAGGATTATGGGTTACAAGCATTGTTCATACCAAGCATGAGCGATTCAATTCCTTCAAAGGTTGGTGGTGTGTCTCACTTTTCTCATCTTTCCACCAACTCCACGAAATCTACTTCTTCGCAGTTTGAGCCTGGAAGGTGGTTGCGCGATGATGCGAAAGAAATCGTTGATGGGGTAGGTGACGAGCAGTGGGACGGGAATGGTCGACGATTCACTTAGAATAGTTGTTCTTTACTATGTAGCAGCACACAAATAGCATGAAGGGAAAAATTTGAAATGACAAAGAGTGGGGCATTGCAAAGAGACGGAATCTAAGAAGTAAAGTACGATGGTTTTCGGAAATGCACGGGCACTCGCGTATTTCGCGTATTTTGCTTACCTCGCTTAAACCTGTTTTTGGGAATCTCGTGTGGTTTTCTCACGTGGCTTTGTCACGTGTTTTCGAGCGCCAACTCAAATAGCGTCGCCAGTTGGGAACTTAGCATGATGTTGGTAACTGTATATGTACATGGCATTAAATGATTAAAAAGATGTCTTTGAGCAGGGGAAGGCAGATGAGTTTTTCCCTACTGTAATTGTTATGGTAGTATCTGTATACATACATCAAATAATGAAACAATGTATAATACAATTACAGACAGGGGGAAAACAAATATATGGTGACAAGAGATGAATGACAGAAGGTTGTGAAAAAATCAAAATCAAAGGAGACACTGAAGACAATGTGGACTCAAAAATGGGAGAATGGGAGCACATAGAGACGGGAGACGGGAGACGGGAGACGGGAGACGGGAGACGGGAGACGGGAGACGGGAGACGGGAGACGGGAGACGGGAGACGGGAGACGGGAGACGGGAGACGGGAGACGGGAGACGGGAGACGGGAGACGGGAGGATGTAGGAGACAATTGGGAGATGGGTAGGTGTCGGAAAAAAGTTAGGTACCATTGTAATACTGCCGGATTACAAGTCCAGCTCAGCACCTTAAGAGGACCTTACTGTATCCATTTGACCTTAGGTTCGTCACAGCGTCGCCGAGCCCCCGAACTGAACTTATTTCATGTGACAGTCACACCAAATTGAGGGTAGCGAACCTAAATGTGTGACATTTTGTTCATGGGTGGTGGCATAAATTATAATTTTACCATGTTTTTCTACTTACTTTCTACCTCTTTTACCTTGAATATTGAAACAGTTACCTCTTTGCATTACATTTCATTGCATGTGTGTATTATGTAGAAAAAACATGTAAATACAAACCTATTAATACTTCTGTCACACCACCCTCAGCCAGACGAACATGTGAACCTACCATTATGTCATGTCACATCAGGACCCCCACGAACCTAAGGTCGAATGGATACAGTACAAGGCATTTTAATGGGCCGTTCTGAGGCACAGCGAGGCAAAACTCAACATAAGGTCATCAAAAGGGCCCTTATAAGTGCCTTTTAATGGGCATTAAAATATTATCTTACCCATTTAAAAGCCCTTATAACGACACCCTCCAAATAGAGCATTAAAATGTCTTGCAAGGCCTTAAAACCCTGGGAACTTTTTTCCGACAGGCAAAGATGGGAAAATCAATACATTCAATGATACTGTTACGCACTCAAATAGATCTGTTAGGCGGAGCCCTAAGAGGGGCGTCGTCCACTAACGTTCATGACGTAACCGGAAGGATCCGGTATAGCAAGTGAGACTGGCGACGACGAGTCAGCAGCGATCACAGTACGTGCGTGTCACGTGACTTCGTAGACGGATGTCTGTGAAGTCACTCAAGGTAAGGACTGTCTTGTCCGTATGATGAGGTCGATCGAGGTAGACTTAGTCGCAATGAGCAACTAAGAAAAGATACTAGAGACTGAAGCTGAGGGGGCTTCAGAGAGGAGTATGTTCCAGGGAAGATTGAGTAGATTCAAGTTAGAGAATCTAGTACAGGGTGACCGACTACTTATACTAAGTGGAGAGGATTAAGGGCAAGGCTACCGCACAGTAGGTAAGGGTAAAGGGGAAACGAGAATGGTATAGGTGCGTTGGCAACATGGCCGGATTAGTGATGGGTGGTCGAATGTGGAATGAGACCGAGAAACGTTGGAACGAACCAACGGTAAGAATACAGCGTGCGGGAATCCGCAGTCAGAGGGAACAGAAAGAGGAAAGCCACATTGGTGGCACGAGTCAGACCGAGTCATAGGTGCGGGACCACATTGGTGGTCGAATCAAGGGAGGAACGTGCGTGCATGTGCATAGAGGCAGGCGATGCGAGGGATGGGAACGGTCCCGAGGATCTGGTCAACGGAAAGTCGGTAAAGGAGGACGAGCCGGTAGATGGTGAGGGCGAGGATGAAGGGAAAATGATAGGGGGGCCATGTGACCGATGTTACTTGTAACAGATACTGTTATATATTTTGTAATTTTGTCAGAATCCTGCTCAAAGAATGTAGAACTGACTGATCTTACTATGTACTATGTACTTTATGTGGTGGTAGATTGTACTTTTAGTTTTTTGAACTGCTCATAAATGTATTTTCAAAATTATCCAAAATGCACAATTTATTAGGATGCAGCCTGAGGCCAGGAAGCCAAAGGAGGGTGTAGCCCTCCTTGGCTTCCCGTGACGAAGGAACAACACTCATTTTCCTCCCCTGAAGGAGCGCGTAGCGCTCCTTCGATTTGTGCCGAAGGCACAACGGGCGTGAGCTCGTCAGAGACGGTTGAAGTCAATATTCACTAGCACTAGGATGAGTTTAAGATCACAATATTATTATGTAATACGGAAGTATACGGCGCTGTTCTTTTTTTATTCTCAACTTTGCGTTCATGTCTCGATGTGGCTATATATAGCCCGATCAACAAATCTTCGATTCAAATATTCTTCCTTGCGTTTCCGAGTCCTGGAGTTCTGTGGCGCGCACCCAATGTTTACGCCTGAAGTTAACATAGCAGCAAACATTGCCTCGAGGCCGCGCGCACCCTAATTCTCCAACTTCTTGTCTTACACTACTTGGACCATTTGCATTAACCTCAACTATTCACCATGAACAACCCCAGTCAATTGGGGAACCCCGAGTCCAGGTCAGTTCCTCCTCTAGACATTGAGACACCCAACGACACAAATACTACGGAGCGCCGGGTAAGTGGTTGATATTCATGAAGTTAAAACTCAATGACAATTTATCCTTTCTCTAGGGCCGACCCCGTGGCAAAATCTGTCGCTTGCTGGGCAAGGTTAAGAATGGTGTTGTCAAAAAAATTTCTGTAAGTCGAAATCAATACTCAGTCCGGGGATAAGGCTGATATCTTACACAAGTGCTCAAAGTTCAACGATTCACGCAGTCGCGACCCCGTTCAGGTAGGTGACATTCCGATATCTGCTCTCTCTCTAACTTCTACTGGCTACACCAGGCTCAGGATACTTCTGCTGTTGTGCAACAAGGCGCCGATCCCCAATCTGTGAACAAGGCACTTCAGGATGCCGGTCACGGTGCAGATCAGATGAACCAAATTTGGGGACGTGCGAGACCTGTGTTATCTGCAGGCAAAAATGGACCAGCAGCGCTCGATAACATAGACAGCATAGGGACCACTTATCTTCAACCCCTCAAGATATTCGATACTGTGATCGGGACGATAGCAGAGGTATGTTCTTTCTCTTCCTCTTTAGAACTAGACTAACAATGTTCTGCAGGTGCATCCGTATGCAAAGATGGCATTGGGCGTGCTTTCTTGCGCATCAAAAGTACCTCTTTCTTGCCGTCTTTCGTATTTCCCGCCCACATGTTCTGCATGCAGATGATTTTCGCTCAAGCGGATCGTCACGAAGCGACACTTGACCTCTACAAGGAGTTGGGTCAAGTGTATGGCTTCATAATGCAAGACGACATGCTCCTCATGAGGGACATCTTGGGACAGATATCTCAGCAGACCCTAGAGTGCGCCCATTTCATCCGGGATTATGCGAAGACAAGCTCACCTACAGTCGCCACGAGCCCATCGGTGTCGTTGTAAGCATACTCATCTCAGCTCCCAGATCTTACTCTTATACTCGTGTAATAGGGTCAAATCATCCTATGGAATTTCCCATGTGCGTGTACATCAGCCGTTTGAAGAGCCGTGCACTCACTCTTTGCTTTGCAGTACTCATGATGGCCTGGAAAATCGGTCCTGCTCTCGCATGCGGCAACACGGTGGTTCTAAAACCTTCAGAATTTACACCCCTGACCACCATCCGAATGTGCCACCTTATCAACGAGGCTGGCTTCCCGCCTGGAGTAGTCAACGTCATCACTGGTTATGGAAACACTACCGGTAATGCCATCTCTTCACATATGAGAATAGAGAAAGTCGCCTTCGCTGGCTCAACCCTTGTTGGTCGCAAGATCATGGAGGCTGCTGCGAGGAGCAACCTCAAGAACGTCACCCTTGAGCTCGGCGGAAAGAGTCCAAACATCATCTTTGACGATGCAGACATCGAACAAGCTGTCTGTATTCGGCATCTTGTGAGTATAACGTGCTGTCATACAAACTACACTTATATTTCACCAGCTGGAACCACGGTCAGACGTGTACCACAGATTCGCGTATCTTCGTGCAAGAAGGCATCTATGAGTCATGACGAATTCTTCAAGCGTTTCACTCAGTCGCTCAAGATCGGTGACCCATTTGCACCTGACACTTTCCAGGGTCCTCAGGTCTCAGAGATTCAATTCAACGTATGTCGTGCAATGCTTTCGAAACCATTCATCTGTCTAACGCACGATCCAGCGTATCATGTCTTACAATGAGTCCGGAAAGGCGGCTGGTGCCAAGGTTGAAATCGGTGGTGAGCGCCATGGAAGCGAGGGCTACTTCATCAAACCCACCATCTTCACCAATGTCGACCCATCGATGAAGATCGTCCAAGAGGATATTTTCAGTCCTGTTTGTGTTCTCATCGAGTTCAATATGCGACCAAGCAGGCAAATGACACGCTTTACGGTCTTGCTGCTGCTGTTTTCACCCAGGACCTGAACCGTGCCCTCAACACGGCACACAGACTCAAAGCTGGAACTGCATGGATCAACTGCGTTGACTCGATCAACTCCAGTGTACCATTTGGCGGTATCAAGCAGAGCGGTATCGGTCGTGAGTGTGGCGACTACGCCCTAACCAAGTGAGTGTTGCGTCAATGATATATTAGCACAAACTCATGTGCTCTCAGTTACACTGCAGTGAAGACTGTCCACGTAAACCTCGGCCACAAAATGTAAGCTGGAGGAAATGAAACATAACTACATCAGGGAGCTCCATGATCCGACACGACACGAGGGCGGAGCGAAGATAACGGGGCTGCAGCTGGCATGACAAATTAAACTTTGAATGCGATGGTGATGTAGGTGCAGGTTTGATCCTAATGCACGTGTAGTATCTTGTACTATTATTGTATTTACTACCATGTTACATGTAAATTTCAAATTCTCGTTAGAGAGAAACGAAGTAAAGCGAATTCAGATGACGAGAGCTTGAATCTTAATATTTAATAGCAAGAACTTCAGGGACTCCTTTGATTTCGTCAATCTTACTTTGAGTGACTGCTGTAAGTCCTATAACAGGCTGGTCACGAGCCTACTATTTTCTATTAATTGAAGCGTGAAGAACAGATACTGTCATGACGCGCGCTCCTATATGATCGGGCATATACTTAATAGAAAATAACACGCTACGGGACTCGCCTCGAGTTTCCTGCTTGATCATATCAATTTTTGCTTGAAATGAATGATACACAGGCGGTTGAACCAACGAAGATGATCATGAGTCGGCATTTATATATGTAAACGGCTGATGTGGCGTTCATACAAACAAATATTCCGAGTCCTAACCATAAATATATCAGCCTTCATAAGATCGGGTTACAAAGTATCAACACAGGGGAGCCAATACGCTAAAAATGCGAGAAGCAAATGAAGAGAAGATCGAGTCGACAAAGGACCAAAGGAAGGGAAACATGCAAGGAGTGAGGATGTTGGGGTCGACTGCAACACTGAACTGAAGCGAACATGTCGGGTAGAGTCTGGGATCTTTTCGTTGTGAATGTCGTGAAGGTGATTGGACTTCGCAATTCAATGTGTGCATGTGGCATGTGCAGGGTTTGGAGAAACTTTAAAAAACTGAGTACTGTCCGACCGATATAAACATACGCGCTTACAAAGTACCACATCAAATTACTCGGATCCTTCAAACCTATGCAAGACCCTGAGGAGCCCATCATCATGCCTGTTACGCGAGGCAGAGATAGTAAAGGTCGAACGGCATCGAGTGATGTGTGACCTGTTAGCATTCCGAGATAGATCAGCTCAAGTTGTAAGTAGTTAAGACTGTCGTCTCTTAACAGTACGCCAAAAGGCAGTGATAATCAAAGCACACTTTGATTATCGCGGACAGTGTTTATGCTAATATGGGAACTCAGGTAAGCAGCGAGCTTAGTGCCTAGAAAGCCAAATTGGTATATGCTGCAGGGCTTGAGCAGCGGCGATTTTCGTCAGAGCTGATAGCACTATGGGAGTTGAAGTCGGGGATGACAATATCAAGTACTGGTCAGGTGGGGATGTTTGAGAGAGTGGCGCAAACCTGGCAAGACAGCGCAAAGTAGGTCTGCGCGAGGGCGGTGAGAGAATGATGAGGAAATATGCTTACCGAGCGGTGGTTGAGGTCTTCTGATCACCACTGATGTAATTGATGTGTTCAGGGACTCGTGTTTCCCACCCTGTTGGGAGCCGATTTACTTCGGCAAGGCTAACACACTCAACGGCTCATCACCATGCTTCAGCTTGCGCAGTCTAGCATCCAACTCGCGTGGTCCAGCGTCTAACGTTAACTCGCGTCGCCGTTACGTTTAATGAGTTAACGCATGAACCTACCCTATCATGGATAGATTGATACAATGCGGCTGCATCCATCAAAAGAGAGAATGATCAGACGATATGCCCTCAACTTCATGATGATCCTCTTACTTTGCGCTGTCCTCTTCGGCGTTCCGTTTGTTCGTGCTTCACTCCCGGGTCTCAACGATACCTGTATCCTTCCACTCTTTCCCACTAACTGGCAACCCTCCACTGATGCTAGAACCTTGTGGGCCATTATATCGAACTGTGGCTTAACCTTGTTTGCATGCACATGGACTGCCGTCTCTCCGGACATTCCACGTATGGGTGAGGGGGTAGTTATTGTCACTGTTCGCCGTCTACTCCTCATATTTGTTGCGTATTTCGCCCCCGAACTCATGACCGCCTGGGCCGCATGGCAACTTATATGTGCTCGTCAAGTTGCCAAGGACTTCAATGATGTTCTTTTTGCGCAACGCGCCCAGCCCAACGGCGACTGTGAAGCCGTACCGCAGAGCAGCCCGGCAGTTGTGTTACCTCGTGCCATCTCAAATTCAAACGAAAGTTCAAGCGCAGGTCTGTTACTCGAACTCTTCAGTCAGACAGAAATTAGCATGAAACTGATGCCTTGACAGGGTGGACAGAGACACATGGGTTCTTCGCCGGGATGGGTGTATTCCTGCTCTACGTCGATGGTAAACCGTGGGCCACTCTCACACCCGATGAACTCCTCCAGTTTGTTTGCGAGGGATCTGTGGAGATGCCCGGCATCACGAAAGCAGACATAGAAGACCGAAGTAAGGGTGATGTGCTGTCCAGATGTATCACCATTCTTCAGCTAGGATGGTTCTTCATCCAGATCATCGCCCGTTACGCCCAGCACCTCCCCACCACATTGCTTGAACTCGACACTCTGGCTGTAGTTTGTCTAACCATCAATACCTATGGCTTAATATGGTGGCGGAAGCCGAAGGACGTACAGCGTCCTCATATTGTTCATTGGAACTCGAATCTCCCCCCACCACGCGAGTGCTTGGCCAACGAGTACATTGTAATCACTATTCCTTGCAGAACTTGTTCTGATTGGCTTGTATTCTAGCAAACGACGTACCCCAATGCTTCTGTCTGTACTATTTAATCGCAAAGTTCGACGGTCTAATACCTCGGTTCGGAGTATGACCATATTCCTCGCTGGAGGTGTCAGTGGAGTGTTGTTTGCAACGTTGCATACCCTGGGCTGGAATTTTGTGTTTCCGAGCCACACGGAGCAGATATTGTGGCATGTGTCTTTCGTTGGGAAAGCATGTTTGTCGTTAACGATGTGGTCCCTCTGGTATTTGGATGTGCAGCCATCGGACTACAATGGATTATCAGGTAAAGCCCTATATTTCCTTTCAGCTAATCTCATGATGATTATTGGAATTCTTGGCGTGATATACGTTCTTGCACGTCTTACAGTAATTTCACTTATCATGCTGAGTTTACGATCGCTACCTCAGGGTGTATACGATACAATAGCTTGGACCAAGTTTATTCCACATGTAGGTGTGTAGTTTCATTACATCGCCGTAGCAGAGTACGCCGGCAGCCCGAGCAGCAGTCGCAACAGTGGGTCATTGTTTCTTTTCGTTTTAGTATCATGGTTTTTTTGTTAATAATTGTACTTGTGGTGCTGAGCATTACGATCACTACCTCCTGGTGCATACCACACAGCATTTTGGACCAAGTTTGTTCCACATACAAATACGTAGTTTCATTATATCGCTGTAGCAGAGTATGGCAACTTTCCTCAGACTTCATTGATTGTTGTTGAAATCGGAAATACAAGTACGACTCAGTCAAGCTCTAACCTAATAATCATCAGCGGGTTGGATTGTGCTACAGAGTCACGGCGTACTTTCGGGTCACCCGAGGCTGCGGAAGGCGCGGTTGCATATGCACATCACCAGGCTTCACTGCGGCGAAGGTTAGCTTCCCATTTTAAGCTTATATGTTCCATCCTGGTAACATACTATCGCTATGTTTCTATTTGCAATGAGATCTTCGATTCTCTGATCGCCTAGGTACAATTGTGAAACGAAGACAGTCTCGATCAAGCTGCAAGATCGTGATCGTGTCTATAAGCGGACAGTGGTATAATGGGTGATGTAGTACTGGTACATGATGATATATCATACATTGCGATATATTGCTTGTGGTGGCTCGTGGTAAGCCAACGGCACTGATATAACATGGTCAGGTGTTGATCAAAACAACTGATATATCATACCCACAGGATATTGTGGAGGCCAAGGCCCGGGATTACATTATTTAGCCTGCATGCCTTACAATTGACAGTGTCGTCATGATACACCTTGAGTAGGTGAATTTTAGAATTGGTTGAAACAGCGATGCGAGGGGGCGTGCTCCGGGCCTCCGGCCTGGCATCGTAACGGATAGTAACTGTTGCGAGAGCAATGATACCTGCAATCCGGGTGGCGTGTGCGAGCTTGCAGCGAGCCTCCCCACCCGCCGTAGCGACACACTAGTGAGTGTTCCCGCATTCATATTGGCGCTGTTGTTGATCGAGCAATATGTAGAACGCTGCTGATTGAGAAATGAATAGAGGTGATACTGGGTGAAAGGAGTACATGTATGGGGTATCTGCGCACTGCTTGGTCTTGGCGTAAATATAACATCACAGGTCAGACTGGCCAGCGATAAATCAAATGCGTGTTTTAAAAGACGCGCAGTTTGATTGAGTCAAAAGTTCATTTTTTCACCGCTTTTATTCATCCACTCGAGTCTCGACAAGATTGAAGACATGCAGTTGCTCATACTTTTTTCTGTCAGTATCGTTTAACTGTGTAGTTGAAACTCACAAGACAGTCAAGACCTGTGATATAAAATATGGCTTCGAGTCGATATAGCCCGACCTTCAGATATAAAATCATATCAGCACAAACCATCAACGTCCGGTATTGCAACAGATAAATCATCGATTGATCTGGCTCGACGTGGCATTTTGCCTCGTCACAGCCGCACCACGAGTGCATCACAACCATTTCGCTAAACGTTTTCGTGATAATATAAAATCCCTACCATCATCAGCGTCCATCCACCTCAAAGACATTATTCAAGCCCTCAGCAGATCATATCCCCTCAAACGAACAATGCGTTTCTTCTTCCTCACATTTATCGTTGCATTGACGTCATCTACAATGTGTGTCGCAGTAAGGGGGCCAATCTGTAGCCAACGTGACCAGCCTTGCGAAGCCGTTAGTGACTGCTGCGATAAATTCGCTCTTTGTGCTGGGGGTATATGCATCACCTAGGATATCCAACCCTTGCAAGCCGATTTGCACGTAGTGACACACTAGTGAGTGTTTCCACTTGGCCATTGGTGTTGATTGAACAATTTGTAAATTGTAGGACACTGCTGATCGAGAAACAGATAGAGGCGATGTTGAGTGGAAGGAGGTCATGATATGAGTGTACGAGGTATCTGGGTTGGAGTAAACAGAGCACCATGGGTCGGACCTGCCAGCGATAGATCAAAGACGTGTTAGCTAACAGACGGGCAGTTTGATCAGATCAAAAGTCTACTTTTTTTGTTGACTCAACGTCCAGAGAGAGTTGGGGTCCATAAAGTGACAGTCCTCGTGCTGGCAAATTCAGTATCAAAGAGGTGCTAACCTGGCCATAGTATGCGCCGACATTGGACAGCTCACAGCTAAGATGAGCATCTGAGGTAAATTTGAACATTATGATACTGTAGAAAATGTACTGTTCGAACTGCAGGCGCTGCAGACTCACTGAATGATCATGATTAGATTATGGGTTACAAGCATTGTTCATACCAAGCATGAACGACTCAATTCCTTCAAAGGTTGGTGGAGTGTCTCACTTTTCTCATCTTTCCATCAACTCCACAACATCTACTCCTTCGCGGTTTGGGTCTGGGAGGTGGTTCAAGTTGCACGATGATGCGAAAGACATAGTTGATGGGGTAGATGACGAGCAGTGGGACGGGAATGGTTGACGGTCACCGGTTCACTCAGAATAGTTGTTCTTTACTATGTAGCAGCACGCAAATAGCATAAGGGGAGAAATTTGAAAATTACCAAGACTGGAGTCTGGGGCGTTGCAAAGAGGTTGAAGTCAATAATTCCCAAAGTGTCTCTGTGTCACGGGAGAAACCGGAAGGGGAAATATATCCCAGGCTTAGCGCTTAGCACCTGGTAATTATGAACTACACCCCGCTAACACAATAGAATTTTAGGTTGTAAGTAATCAATTCAACACGCTCCCGAAATTTCTGTCTGTCAGCAATTTCAAATTCTGCTAAATCGTACCCACAAGTATGTGCACGATATAAAAGCCAGCTGTCATCCGAGTCCTATACTCTTACCCTATCCTCCGAGATACCATTCGAGATCCCCCTCAGAAGATTCCAAATCACCTCGCACATAAAATGCGTTTCTCTTTCCTGGCCGTTGTTGTTGCTTTGACAGCATCTATGTCTGTCAGTGCATGTAGCATGTTGCTTTGCAAAACAACTGAAGATTGCTGCCCAACCTGGACTTGTGTAGGAGATGAGGTGAGTCTGAGCAGGTCGCTGTGTAACCAGGATTCAACCACATGACTCACCTGCACACCTTAGATTGATGGTATGTACTGCGCGTAGGTTGAAAATTGAGCTGGCAGCCAGAGCAGCACGTCGCAACAGTGCAGTGAGCCGTTTTTCTGCCTTCGCTTTAGCAGCATCATGATTGATGGTGCAACACCTAGTTCGGATTCAATCAGTACAGTCGTTTTGGACAAATTTTCATACTACTCGAGCAATGCGGATGTTTGAACTTATCTGACAATGACCGGCCGTCCCTAGTCTTGCTCGCGGTCCACTAAGCTTGAGTTCGAGAGGCTGTCGAAACGAGCAATCGTTGCTGTTGATGTTTACACTGCGCAGACGATCTCGAATCTGTTTGTCTAACGTCGGTATCAAAGGCTAGCTCGTGAATCTCTCTCTCTCTGGTGTGATGGAGACAACGATACGCCAATTCGTTGCCAATCGTGATTCGTAATCCGTGGCAGATGTGTTATTTTCTGATGGGAAATCGATTAATCAAATTTCACAGCCCAAGGTCATGGAGAGTGCGTTATATTTCTCAACCTCGTCGATGCGCAGGGACCAAGGCGAACTGAGGGTTTGCGATAAGTGACACATGAGTACGAGAGACCGGGAATTCGAGCGAGCATTGGTGAAGAGAATTGTCAATGCCTGCTCAAATTTCAAATGTGTTGTCTAAACCTAAAGAAACGATCATTTAGTAAAGCTCTTCTTGATTATATGCCGAGTCCATCCCAGTGGATATAACACCTTGCAGTACGCTTCCTTCTGTACTCGTCTTTGATCGCACTAGCGGTGGTTCAACGTTCAGTCAGCGTTAACTATCCGGTTGTTGTGACACACATACCACCATTAATTGCACGTCAAGTCTCGCCCATGTCGTGTGCGTCCCATCCACCCGTATCATTCCGCATCAAGCTTCACCGTGTCGGTGTCGTGTAAGCCTTACAAAGGTTACATCAGTAACACGACTCGGGCCGCCTTCAGTCTCAATTCAATCAGCGAAGCTAGCCATAAGTGCAAACTGAGTACAAAGATCAATCTTTAGAGAAGCTAGTAGTGCAACAGCCGTACCACGTCCGCAACAAACACGGCCAGCAGAAATGAAGCAGCGGATGCCAGGTCACAGAATGAAACGATTATTCTTAACTGGCGACACGCAAATAGCTTAAGTGGAGAAATTGTATTTGCAAAGACTGGAGGCTGTGAAGAGACGCATTCAGAGACGCTTCAAATCAGTAATTTATGCGGCAGAACTCACATAGCATGGACTATACCCCTCACACGATATGAATCCCAGCAGCCCAGATTTTGCCATCTGACGACTCTGCTAAATCGATCAGAGTCGCACCTATAAAGATATAAAAGCTGGTTGTCGTCCTATAGTGTTCCCCCACCCTCGGAAATATTATTCGAGATCCCCCTCAGAAGATTCCATATCACCTCGTACACAAAATGCGTTTCTCTGTCCTCGCCGTTTTTGTTGCTTTGACAACATCTATGTCTGTCAGTGCATGTAGTATAATAGATTGTACAACAGATGCAAGAACCTAATATTATTGTGAGTATGAGCAAGTCGCTATGCAACCAGGATTCAACCACATGACTCACCTGCGCGCCTTAGGATTCAACGGCCATGGCCTGCATGTTTCAAGCAAATTGAGCCAGCAGCCTGAGCGGCATGTCGCGACAGTGAGTCATGTTTCTGCTTTCGCTTTGGCATCATAGTTAACAGAGCAAGACCTAGTTAGGAGCCAATCATACAGTCGTTCTCGAACAAAATTTTGTGCTGCTCAAGCAATGGATGTTTGAACCTGTCTGAAAATGATCAATCGTGCCTGATTTTCCTCGTAGCCCACTAAGCTTGAGTTCGAGGCTGTAAAAACGAGCGATCATTACTGTTGATGATTAATATTGGGAAGTCGAACGAAGATAAAACGCACTGCGCAGAGTCGCAGACATTTCCTCACAACCTCGAATCTGTTCGTTCAACGTTGGCCTCGAATGTTGGCTAACAGATCTCTCTATACGCGTGTGATGGAGCCAACGAGACGTCACTTCGTTGCCGATCGTGATTCGTGACTGACGTGTTATTTTCTGGTATGTAGTTGAAGCCCAGAGTCATATTGGAGCGCGCGTTAAGATGAAAGTGAAAAAGGGGGCGACAAAGATAAAGATAAAGAAGATGGATATTTGCGTATGCGGTACTCTCCACCGTGCGGAGCTCGAGAGTGATTCTCTTCATCGAACAAGTGTTGGACGAGGTGCAAGCGACAAAGACACAGCTGACGAGGAAGAGGAACTTGCAAGAGCGATGGTACCTTGATAGTAGCTTCGTCAACCCTGTTCATCGCCTCCAAGGAAGCACAGGGTCGTCTGGGTAAAAGTGCGACGAAATACAGTGGATGGGCGAGCTCAAAGCGACTGTCGAAAATACGTGCGAATTTGTCTGATGGCACAGTAAAGTCTTGTGCTATCCAATGACTATACCAACAACCACCGTCAGAGTAGTCTTGACTGGGCGCTGACGAGTTCGTTTGTTTTCGTGTTGACAAATGCAAATTGTGTTCCACCCGTGGCCCTATGCGATTGTGTGGCCTGAAGACGAATATGCCTGTGCGTACACTCATCCCTTCTCCATCTCACTGTGCCCTCGATCGACCCACTTCTTGCTATTCGAATCAGGATTATCTGTAGGCGCTGGTGTCTGAGGCTCTTGCCCATCCACGTCGATTGTGCTTGCCACTGCGAGTAATACTCGACGAACCATATCTGTACTGCACAGTGCATGCGATTGATTAGTATCATGAATTGGTTGAAAATAATAGCTTAGAGACTGCACAATGCACATAATGAATTATAAAGCGTAGGCCATTGTAAATTGGAAATGCAGTTGCCGGACCCTTCCGAGCGGTACTTTAACTCTTCTAAGCAGCACACGACAAAAGGTTGATAAAACTCATGGTTTGATGTTAACATAGCACACAGTCTGCACGACAGCAGAGGCACAGCCATGCCTGAAGCATCTCGTGGTTCTTAAATCGCACGGAGATAGGAATTAATATTGCAGGCCGGCTAGGTAAGTTGTTATAGTGAGTGTGGGGAGCAAAACTAATACTTTTAGCCTAGGCTGAGTTTTGATTAAGTGCTGGCACAACTGGCACTTGGCGGATTGGCCAAACTTCCAAACACGTTGCATCAGCGTTTAAATACCGTTTTGTAATGATACTATTGATTATTACAGCAATGGCGCAGTAACTAGTAAGCCGTCAACGGCTTTGACGTGGCACTGGTGCATTACGAGTGAGGCAGAACTGTGCCAAAGTCGATATACCCACAAAATGATCTGAAGGGACACGTTCTGCAGCCGGCGGCAGTATCATCCGCCAGGTATAACCATTTTGCAGAAACTTTTCGTGATAATATAAAAGCAAGTCCTACCACCAGCGTCCACCCCACTCAAAAAAATCATTCGAGCACCTCTACCTCAAACAAACAATGCGTTTCTTCTTCCTCGCCTTTACTGTTGCATTGACAGCATCTATAATGTCTGTCGCAGCAAGGCGACCAACCTGTAGCGCAAATCAGGATAGGTGCAAAAAGGCCAGTGACTGTTGCGATAGCCAAGCTTCTTGCGATGGTAGCGTGTGCGTACCGTCCGACGAGCCCCCACCCTGAGAACCAGCCGATTTTCACATAGTGACACACTAGTGAGTGTTTCTGCATTCTCATTAGTGCTGTTGTTGATCGAGCAATACGTAGAACACTGCTGATTGAGAAATGAATAGAGCCGATATTAGCTGGAAGGAGTACGTGATATGAGCGTATGAGGTATCCGCGTACTGTTTGATCTTGGGGTAAATAATGTCACGGTTCATTGACCAGCCAACCATAATCAAATGCACGTCAGCTGAAAGACGTGCAGTTTAATCAGGTCAAAAGCCCACTTTTCACCGTTTTTTGTCCGTTCACTCGACAAGACATACAGTTACTCATACTATTTTCTGTACCAGTCTCGTTTAACCGTCTAGTTGGAGCTCGGCAAGGCGGTGGAGACCTGTGATACAAATCAGCAACTTCAATATTTGGTTTGACGTGGCACTTTGAGCCACGTTGTGCATCACTCGAGCTCGCACGGTGACCGAGGCAGCCGTGTCGAAATGGCTACGAACCTTAAATGATAATAGCTTCACAGAGCCCCACTCTATTCCATTTCATTTTTACGAGTAATACACGAGTGATAGACTTTGATAATGAGAGAAATGGAATGAGATCTAATTGAGGTCGTTCTGACACACAGCAGCGCGCGCTGAGATTAAAATGTGCCGAGGCGGCACGTCAAACGACGCAGGAGTCGAAAGCTCGAAGTCTAAACCCAATAGTCATGCACATATGACGAATTCCGGTGGACATTAGTGGTGATACTTCAGTGACCAGCATCCGAGACATGACGTATAATGTATTGAGGATTGTACTGGAGATAATGTAGGGGGTACTACCGTACAACTACTTGGGTTCAGTTTTGCGGGGTTGCAACTGGCATGAAGACTATGCGTGCGACATCGGGCGTAACCAGTTTGGCACAACCGGTTGGAAAAACTGTAAGTAACATCCCCGCACCCGCATTGTGGAGACTCCGCGATGGGAAGCGTCGAACGACAATATATCATTTTATGTTCTCTCGCTTGCTTATTCCCCACCGCAATATACACTCGTTCGCTAAAGAAATGGGGAAAATAAAACGTAATTGAGTGGGGCTAATAAAAGACAGACATTTTCCTACCGTCACCAGCATCCACCCACCTCGAAAACATCATTCGAGCCCTCAGCAGATCATACTATCTCAAACAAAAATGCGTTTCTTCTTCCTCACCTTTATTGTTGCGTTGACAGCAATGTCTGTCACAGCAAGGTCACCACTCTGTAGTGGACGTGACGAGCCTTGCGTACAGAATAGTAACTGCTGCGATAAATTAGCTCTCTGCGGTGGCGGTATATGCATCACTCCCGACTAGGGCATCTCACCTTAGAGCAAACCGATTTATACATGGAGACACCTTAGTAAGTGTTTCCACTTTGCCATTGGTGTTGTTGTTGATTGAACAGTACGTAGGATGCCGCTGATTGAGAAATAAATGGAGGCGATATTGAGTGGAAGGGGGACATGATATAAGTGTAGTGTACGAGGTATCTGCGTGCTGTTGGGTTTGGGGTAAACAGAGCACCATGGGTTGGACCTGTCAGCGGTAGATCAAAGGCGTATTAGCTACAAAACGTTTTTCACCCACTTTTACTCGTTCACTCAACGTCCAGAGAGTCGGGGTCGATATAATGACCGTCCTCGTGCTAGCAATTTCAATATCAAAGAGGTGCTAATCTGGCCATACGCGCTAACATTGGACAGCTCACAGCTAAGATGAGTATCTGAGGTCAAATTTGAACATTATAATACTGTAGAAGATGTACTGTTCGAACTGCAGGCACTGCAGACTCCTGAATGATCATGACGGGATTATGGGTTACAAGCATTGTTCATACCAAGCATGAGCGACTCAATTCCTTCAAAGGTTGGTGTGTCTCACTTTGCTTGTCTTTCCATCGACTCCACGACATCTACTCCTTCGCGTTTTGGGTCTGGGAGGTGGTTCAAGTTGCGCGATGATGCGAAAGAAATCGTTGATGGGGTAGGTGACGAGCAGTGGGACGGGAATGGTTGACGGTCACCGGTTCACTTAGAATAGTTGTCCTTTACTATGTAGTAGCACGCAAATAACATAAGGGGAGAGATTTGAATTTCCAACTTAGAATGGGCACAACTTGAAAGAGACGGCGGCTGAAACGTTGAAATCGGTAATGCCAACGAAACAGCCGCGGGAGGAATCGGAAGGCGAAAGCACCTGCAGTCTGAATCTGCATTATTATAATTGTGAACTAGTACACCCCATTAACACAATAGGATTCTACGGTAAAGGCAGGTTGTGATACAATGTTCGAAATCATTTCAACACGCTTCTGCAGGTTCTACCGAAATTTCTGCTGTTAGCAATAACAAATCGTGCCAAATCGTGCCCGAAGTATGTGCACGATATAAAAGCCAGCTGTCATCCTATATTATTACCCTATCCTCAGAGATCCCCCTCAGAAAAGTCCAAATCACCTCACACGTAAAATGCGTTTCTTCTCCCTGGCTGTTGTCGCTTTGATAGCATCTATGTCTGTCAGTGCATGTAGCATGTTGCTTTGCAACACAACTGCAGACTGCTGCCCAACCTGGACTTGTATAGGAAATCAGGTGAGTCTGAGCAGGTCGTTGTGTAACCAAGATTCAACTACATGACTCACTTGCGCACCTTAGATGGATGGTATGCACTGTGCATAGGTTGAAATTTGAGCTGGCAGCCCGAGCAGCACGTCGCAACAATGCAGTGAGCCGTGTTTCTGCTTTCGCTTTGGCAGTATCATTGTTGATGGTGCCTGTGCAACACCTAGTTCGGATTCAATCAGTACAGTTGTTTTGAACAAATTTTCATACTACTCGAGCAATGTGGATGTTGGAACTTATCTGAAAATGATTGACCGTCCCTAGTCTTGCTCGTGGTAAACTAAGCTCGAGTTCGACAGGCTGTCGAAACGAACGATCTTTGTTGTTTATGATTACACTGCGCAGAAAATCTCGAATTTATTCGTCTAACGTTGGCCTCGAAGGCTAGCTCGCCAGCGATAAATCGAAGGCATGTTAGCTGCAAGACGTGCAGTTTATCAGGTCAAAAGTCCACTTTTTACCCTCTTTTACTCGATGTCCAATGTCCAGAGAGTCGGGATCGATATCGCGACGGTCCTCATGCTGGAAATTAAAGTATCAAAGACCTGCTAACCTGGCCATATGCGATAACATCGGACAGCTCATAGCTAATATGAGCGTCTGAGGTACAATTTGAACGTGATGATACTGTAGAAGGTGCTGCGGCCTTACTGAATGATGGTGTGATAGGTATACAAGCATTATTCATGCCAAGCATGAGCGACTCTTCCTTCAAATGAAGTTGCTTGTTGGAAAATGCAGCATATACGGGAAGATAGCTTGATGGTTTGAACGTTTGTGCCGCTGGCCTATGCCTATGTAATCGAAAACTCTGTCATGTAGGATATGGGGCTGAATAAAGAATACGTACATGGAAATTCCTCTGCGCCTTGCCGCTATTTCGAACTACCTCGTCAACTTCAGGGATTCTGAGTCGGAAGAGATGATTTGGCTCGTTAAATTTATTCTTTACCCAAACATTCAAGTATGCCACGCCGCGCGAATTCGTAAAAATCCTGTATAATAACGCTGTGCGCAGGGTCCTGCGCGAGGTCGTGGTCTGAGACGATAGTTCAGTACGATCCCTACTAGAATTACATAAGCGTTAATTGCAACCGATTGCTACATCGAACGATTCCAATTGGCGCCTGAGTGAGCTTGTTTTATAACTCTAGTGTTCATTGTACAACAGGAAATCATGTCGGACCCGGTCGCTTCCAAGTCTGGCTTTCTATGCATGTACATGAAGAACCATCCTGATACATTGGTGGCATATGTCAAATATTTCGGGAAAGTCGAGGGCAACGTGCTCACTGCTGAGATGTCTAGCATTGACTCCAAGGTAGGCCCAGAGAAATGGATGTTCTGTTCTCGCTAGCGTTGACAAATCGGACAGGATATGACGCTTGTGTATAAACTCAAATCCGGACAATCGAATACCAGCCGGGTGTCATTTGACCCGCCACTTTCGGGGTATGAGGAAGTCAAACCACGGCTTCTGAGTATGAAGGCGGAGGCTCAGGAAGGTCTTGGTATGGTGCGTTTTTAAAACCTTTGCTTCCAGCCCGTCATGTCTCTGACAGCCACATGTTCATGTACTACAGCTCAAAGCTCCCCAAATAACCACATTTCGGATTCCTCGCACAAGTGTATTCACAGGAATCCTTTTGTTCGCATACTTCTATTTCCTTTCGCCACCAGCGCCTGATACTACATTCCTCTCCGTACCTGTCACCACCGTAAATGCATTCTTCTCCCCAGCGCACGCGTTTAGAAACGCCACTGGTCTCGGTCTTTCCTTCCGGACCGCTTGCGCAATATTCTGCACCATCCATGGCGCTGAAACATTTTACACCTGGTCACTTTGCAGGCAATATGTTAAGGGTGCTATAGTAACGGTGTGCCTGTCTCGCGACTTTCTGAGCCTCACACCTTAACTTTGTATTCAGGCTGCTTATGTTGGCTCTACGATGATGTTAGGATACCCAATATGGTCAGACCTCAAAAGACGCGTTCAACAGAAACGCATTGAGAGCGTTATGAAGGCTGAGTGATCGACCTGTGCGCTTGCTTTCCAGGATGATTGTATATGTTCTTATATGATGACATCGATGTACTTTAATGTTTCAGGTATCCAACTTGGGCCTGCAGTTGCGACAATATGAATATTTGTTTTCAGGATTCTCAATGGGCTTCAATTGAATCCCTGCATCACAATAGAACGATCTTGGCTTGTGGGAAGAGCTGTTTTCCCATTTGTCTGTGAGGGGACTATTTGTCCAAATAATTCATCCACCCTGGTGTCAACCACCGGGAACGTAGGTGCGAGACCATGACAAGTGATCCGACAAGTTACGCGCATTTCTCGACAGTCTGGAGGACATGCATATGACGAGAAATGGATATTCTGTCTAACGATGGTCTATCTCCCTGGCACCATATCTCATCACAGTATTGTGATGATCACTGATAAAGCCAAGAAGGAACGGGACATCCGGTAGTTCGCTTTATTTTCTACACTGGCAGACATAACTACACGAAAATATTGTACGACAGCGAAGTCCTAAGCGAGGTCGAGTGAGGAACATTTGTTCTTCTGGATGAGCAATAGAGCACTCAAGCTCAAGACTGGAGAGCATGCTATGATAAATAGAGTTCTGGAGGACAGAAAAAGAAATCGAACTCAGTGGTTTACAAATTGGCGTGCTATCCAGCGGAGGGGATCTGTGACAGCGTTCCTAAAGCCTGAAGCTTACCAGCGGGAATGAAAATAAAACCAGATGCAGACTTACAGACAAGGCTTTCATCCGCCAGGTATAGCCATTTTGCGAAACCTTTTCGTGATAATATAAAAGCAAGTCATCTTCCTACCGTTACCCAACTCAAAGAAATCATTCGAGCACCTCAAACAAACAACGCGTTTATTACTTCTCGCCTTCACTGTTATATTGAAAGCATCTATAATGTCTGTCACAGCAAGGCGACCAACCTGTAGTAGTAGAGTTCAAGAGGTGTGTCAAACACCTAGCGACTGTTGCGACAGCAGAGATTCCCGCAATGGTGGTGTATGCGTGGCTCCCGACAACCATGTCCCACCCTGAGAACAAGCCGAGTTGCAGGTAGCGACATCCTGGTGAGTTTCTGCTTTCCGATTGGTGCTGCTGTTGATCGGGAAATGGATAGATATTGGGTGGAAGGGGGGACATGATATGAACGTATCATATATGACGTACTTGCGTACTGTTTGATCATGTAAGTAGTGAATAAAACAAGCTTCAAGCAACAATTTCAACAGGAACGCAAACTGTTTGTCATAGGAACCTGAGTTTGGGGAGAGAATCAAAGGCAATCTCGTTAATAGTTATGAATACAAGACAACACGCGCTAATCGTACCGCATTATATATCAAGAACAAAAATCTAGCTCGTTTTTGAATGAGAACTTGTTCCAAAGATGAACCAACTATCGGTCCTTGAAGCGATAGCAAAGAGTGCGAGACGAGTCCGAGTCTGGCTTCCGGGATGGATGAATAGATAAATGAGGGATATACTCAGACCTAGAACGTCATTCACGTCGGCGTCGTCATCACGATCCAGCTGCTATGCCACCATGTATGATGATGTGCCCTGACAGTGAATGCTGATGATGGAGGCACGCCATGTGACGTGTCGGAGAGAGCTAGATGAGCTACATAGTGCCAAGCTTTGAAACACTCATACTGCAGGTTGTTATGAAACTCACTGCAATATACCAGTGACAGACAGTGAGAACTAAAATGAGTTATAATTGAGGTCGACCGTTTTCGAAGCACAGCACGCGCGCTGATATTAGGATATGCCGAGGCGCACATTGATAGCCAGAAGGCTCGAAGGTATGAAGTCCAACGGCAATAGTCATGGATAATGTATTCCCATGGACATTCCTCACCGAAAACACATATCCAAGAGTACCGGATGTGTTCGAGCAAGTGCCTATGCTTGATGAACACGCCCGGCCTTCCAAACATAGATTATGATGCGCTGCCTTGAATCTGTATAATGGAATCCTCATGCACTCACAAGATGCCCTGGGCGGCGGGCTGTGCCATATGGTACATTGATGATTGTAAGTACTGGAGACAAGTTACCCGCATTCGCATTCGCATTGTTGAAACTCCGCAATGACCAGCGTCGAACAACATACCTGCAGTCCAATATATCATTTAATTTTCTCTCATTTGCTTGTTCTCCACGGCAACACACACTCGTTCGCTAAAAATGGGAAAAATAAAATGGAATTGAGTGGGGCGAATATAAAAGCAAGTCCCTACCGTCACAAGCGCCCACCCAACTCAGAAAAAATCATTCGAGCACCTCTACCTCAAACACAATGCGTTTCTTCTCCCTCGCCTTTACTGTTGCATTGACAGCATCTATAATGTCTGTCACAGCAAGGCGACCAACCTGTAGCCTA